>NW_021613420.1:0-5705 GCF_004785775.1 Grammomys surdaster | reverse complement strand
TTAACAAGTAAGAGTACTTGCCACTCTTGCACAGGACCCAGGTTTGGTTCCCAGCACCCACAACTGGTAACCCGCAACCAACAACCTGTAACTACAGCTCTGGGGAATTTAATGCCATCTCCTGGCTTTAACAAGAACCTACACACACATAGAGCAGACACAGAGACACATACATACAAACACATTAAATACATAAATACATAAATAAATAAATAAATAAATAAATTTGTATGTTTCTCTATGGAATACTAAATTAAGTTAGATAGTTTTCCTACCTATGGAGTGTTAGTATTCTGTCTAAACTCTACCTCCACAGTTACCTGGCAACAGCCAGGTATGCTCCTCCCCACAGTTACCTGGCAACAGCCAGGCAACTGCCAGGTAGGCCTGGCCCACTATAAAAGGGTCTGCTTGCCTCCTCCTCTCTCTCTCTCTCTCTCTCTCTCTCTCTCTTGATCTCTTGCCTCTAGCTTCTCTCTATCCCCTTGCCCCTCTCCCTTCCCTTCCTCCTCTCTCCATGTGACCATGGCCGGCCTCCTCTACTTTACTTCTCTTCTCTCTCCTCTCTCCTCTCTCCTCTCTTCTTCCCTTCTCCCTCCCTCTCCTCTCCTCTCTTCTCCTCTCTTCTCCTCTCTCTCTCTCTCTCTCTCTGCCTCTACTACCCTCCTGGCTCCCCTCCCCATGCCCAGAATAAACTCTATTCTATGCTATACCGACTGGTCCCTCAGGGAGAAGAGATGCCTTGGCATGAACCCGCTGAGACAACCCCTTCCCCCATACTTCTCCACACACCCACAGAACATATTCTCTTTATCTTTTTATAAACACATCATGGAGGTCATTTGTATGTTAGTTTCCTCTCTCTGAAAGGGTTTGCCAATATAATATCTTTATCCCACACAACAAAATTTGCTTTTAAAGTCGCCTAATTCTCAGCGTATTCTGGACCCAGAAGCCAGACTGATTGATAAGGCATCAGGGATTCTGATTAATCTAAGATATTTGGTGATCAAAGTAAATAATGATAATAACAGATGATACATAGTTCATTGACTAAAATGAGAATCCATGAATCCAACTCACAGATTAAACACATGAATCAAATGAACGTTTGATGAAGAACAAGACATTCAACATATTCAAAGCACATGCTCATAAAATATCTACTAATTAGGAAGAGAATGGCTTCGCAATGAAGAAGCCTGACAGACACCACCTTATCAAGGGACTACAGAGAACACCTTCAGCAACGGGGCACATCAAAACGATCCACCGTTGACGAGATATTCAACAGAGAACACAGCTTGAATCTATGATGTTTTAAGCATGAGACAGCATCGAGGGGCTGAGGAGATGGCTCAGTGAGAAATAGTACTTGCTTTTTAAGTGTGCAGACCTGAGTTCAAATCCCTAACACTCATCAGGAGCTATAGTCCCAGTGCTGTGGTGGGTAGAGATAGGAGGGTCAATGAGAATTCAGTGAGAGACTCTGTGTCAAGGGATAAAGTAGACAGTGATACAGCAGGACACTCTGGAACTGTTTGGTCTTTTCTACATCTGCCCCAGTTCCCAAATAATGACACAGAGGCCAAGTTATTTATGAATTAATGTCTAGGCCTTAAGCTGGGGTTTTTCTTCAACTATCTTGTAACTCAATGAACCTGTTTATACTATTCTACGTCTGCACATGGCTAGTTACCTCTCCTTGGTTTAGTAGTCCAACTTCCTCCATGTTTTGGAGGTGAATCTCCGGTGCCTGACTCCTTCCCAGAATTCCTATCTCTTCCCAGAAGTCCCGCCTATTCTCTCTTGCCTTGCTATAGGCCGTCCAGCTCTTTATTGACAGGTGATGCTTTTACACAGTGCACAAGAGATTATTCTAACAACACTCAATATCCTCTTCTGGTCTCTATGCACACCTGCACTCATGCACAAGTATACAATACACATACCTCCCTCACATCAAACAAACCCAGAGTTGAGTATTATCTATGAAACATGTGACCAGTGATCATCAAACATGCCAAGGTCAGAGCCAGAGATTAAAAACAAAGGACTAAAGAAAGTTAACAATGAAATGCAACTTGTGGTTCCAAACAGGCTCAAACTGGCTCACCACTGTTTTCTGGTTTTGATTATGTCATGGTAGCTTAAGTAATTTGATCATTTGTCATGGTTACTTAAGAAGTCGGTGTCTTTGTAGGGAAGTCATACCAAAGCATGCAGTCAGATACGCAGGGACCTCAGGTTGGTGATTGGGCTCTCCATGTATCAAGGAAATGTGCTTTCTTCTTGGTCACTGTACCTAACTGGCACTTTCACTAAGTTTGAGGTTGTTTTAAATGGTTTTGGTCTTTGTTTTATGGGGGTGGGGAGGGAGAAGGAGAGGGAGAGAGAGAAGGAGAGTGAAGGTGGGTGGGTAAAAAGGTGAGAAGATCTGGGAAGAATTGAGGGAGAGGAAGTAGTATGATTAAAATATATCACAGGTAAAAACATTTTAAATATAAAATTGTTAATATTCACAGTATATAATTCACAGAATAACTCCCTCATAGGCATTTCCCTGAATATGGTTCATATAAGAAAAGAAAGTAACTGCTTGGTTCTGAACTTCTAAATTTTTTTGAGTAATGCATGGGTGCCAGAGAAATGCCCAGTGATAATTTTTAAGTATTACTATGAAGTCAGATATTTTCATGTGTAATGTGCTTCAATTTCTGTAACTATTGTGATTCCCAAATTGTTCCTGTATCCATCTGTTAACACTCCAGAGGACAGTATCTCTCCCTTCCTTTTTTTCTTCCTTCTCTTTTCTCCTCCCTCTCCCTCCTTCCTTCTCTCTTTGTATAATAAAAGGGTTTAAGTTCATTGTTGATATTTGTTGCCTCAGGCCTGGAATCAAGTTTCAGAACTTTAAAAATTCATGTTCACTTGATTCATTCTGAGAAATAAGAACAAAGCTTCAAATGCCTGTTTTTCAACTCCCTTGTGGAAGTTTGGCCCTTCCTCTTGATCCCGAGCTATGGGCTTCTAAGAATGGATAAACAAAACAGAACGGGCTCCAGCTCACACTGTTGGCTTGTGACTGCCTACTTCTTACTGGGAGACAAGACAGATGCCATGGGATGACCCAGTCAGAACTCAAGCACGTTGATGAAATTGAACGCTGACTTTCCTCATTGCAGGCACTGAAGGGCAGATCTCAGCCAGCTGAATTTACCTGCTTATTTCATTTCTCAAGTAGAAACATGTACACTTAGTCCGTGGATCAATTTCTAGAATCCTCTCATCTTGAAATGGAGCTGGGTAATGCTAAATTGTTCATTTCGGCCTCCCAAAATTCAAGTTTGATCTTAATTCTTTTGATGTAAGAGAGTGGTACAACTCGAATATGAAACAGTCCCACCGGTCGTGTTTTGAATGATGGATACAGATCCGATCCGGTGGCCCTATCATAGGAGGTTGTGGATCCAGGGGGGCAGGGTGTGAACTCAGTGGAGGAAGCAGAGCAGGAGGGGAGGAGCTTGAGGGAATAGGATCCTCCCCCACCTTGCTCAACCGACCTCCATAGTGAAGTGATGGAATCCCTCCTCCACACACTCCTGGCACCATCAAATTCTATCTAAACACAGGGGCTGAACAACCACAAACTGAAACACACACACCCCCAACACTGAAAAACAAAACACACCGCAAGCCGATTATGCCAGTTATTTTGATTATTATGACAAAATGCCGAGTAGCACAGACAACTAATCTTCAAACCACTCACCAATGCTAGAGAGAACTGATACATCCGTACATGTACTTCTTTTATTGAGTGCCTACAGGGCAAACTATATCCTTGATATTAATGATAAGCAGTGGACACAGCAGGATAAAACCTTGACTTTGATTGAGGAGTTCACTTCCTAACTAACTGGTGGGAAGTGAACCCGAACACAGCAAATAATTAAATTATGAAATATAAGAAAACCACTGGGAAAGGGCCCCTGCAGTTGCTGTTTATTTTAATTAAATGCTCTGGGGGGGACAGATCCCACCTAGAAGATGGCATTTGAGCAAACACCTCGGAGAAGCGAGTACTCAGGAATCCATGTGATTTTTCTCGGGGCAGAGGGAGGGAGATTTCCTGACAGGATGAAGGAGCTGGTGTGAAGATCTTGAGGTGTAAACGTGCCCTGAATATTTGTGAAGTAGTAAGGTGGTTACTATGGCGGAGGAAAATGAGCAGGGTGAAGAGAAACACTGGGGTGTGGTATCAAAGTAGGAGATGGGGATAGTGGGAGATTGAAGTAGTGGTGGGAAGCAGGGGGTGTGGGAGGGGCAACCAAAACTAAATATGCATGAAAACGGGAAGAAACTTGTTACTTTGTTAACTAATCAGTAGTCGTCGTCGTCATACAATAATAACAATAACAACAGTGTGAGGGGCCAGGAGAGGAGTTCCTGGGCCTTTTATTTTATTCTAACATCAGTAAATAATATGGGAAATAATCACCTCTGCCTTTGTTCAGAAAAATGACCTTAGTCAGCCTTTGATTCAATGGGTTCTCGCTGGGCACTGTGCTGAGTTCAGAATGGCTTGCCTAAGTGCTCAGAGAGACACACTAGGAAACTACTGTGATCATCTAAATAGGAGACGGTAGCCACCAAGGCAAGACGGTGGCAATGAAGGAGTTGCAAAAATCATCATGTTGTGGATATCTTCCAAAACTAGGACTTGATATAGCTGGAAAAAAAAAAAAGATCCCACCCCTCACCTCCCAGAGGAGCCAAGGGTCACCAGTGCCTAGAGTTTGGGCCAGAGCATCTAAAGCACAGAGATTCCATGACCTGGTATGGTGGGAGATGTTCAAGAACTCAGCCTTGGACAAACGCATGTTGGAGAGGCCCGATAAATATCCAGATGGAGATGTGCGTGGTGGAATGCCCAGTTCGGGGGAGCTGATGGGGAGGAATCCGATATTTAGACGTAGTAATGATTATGACTGCGATAGACGTGATAATGCTCTCCAAAGCTGCCCATGCCCCAGTCCTCAGCACTGAATATATTGCCTCAATAAGACCAAGTCCCAAAGCCCTTTCACAGTCTTCCCCAAAACAACACAATCAGGTCTGTCACAGAAACATTCCCTATGACACGGGTACAAACTTGTCTTAGTTAGGGTTTCTATTGCTGTAACAAAGCACCATGACTAAAAAGCAAATCAGGGAGGAAAGGTATTGATTGGTTTACACTTCTACATTGCTGTTCATAATCAAAGCCAGACAGTGAGCAGCACCCCTCCATGGCTTCTGCATCAGAATCTGCCTCCAGGACCCTGTCCTGTTTGAGTTCCTGTCTTGACTTCCTCTGATAATGACCAGTGATGTGGAAGTGTAAGTCAAATATATCTTTTCCTCCCTAATCCTGGTCACCAATGAACATGACCCAATGAGCATCGTGGAATATTTATAACCAGATGGGCTCTGTTTCTTCCCTGAGGTGGAGGCTGTGAGAATTGGGAGGGGAGGAAGAGGAGGAGGAGGAAGAGGAGGAAGAAGAGGAGAAGGGAGAGGAGGAGGAAGAAGAGGAGGAAGAATAGGAGGAAGAAGAGGAGGAGGAAGAGGAGGAGGAAGAAGAGGAAGAGGAGGAAGAGGAGGAAGAGGAGGAGAAGGAGGAGGAAGAGAAGGAGGAGGAAGAGAAGGAGGAGGAAGAGGAG
>NW_021613419.1:0-3179 GCF_004785775.1 Grammomys surdaster | reverse complement strand
TACTTCAAGGAATACACACTTTAGAGAAATCTTATGAATGAAATGAGCATGGAAAAGCCTGCTTATATCACTATAGTTTCCAAAGACATAAAAGAACACATATTGGAGAGAAACTTTTTGAATGTACTCAAGTTGGAAAATCCTTTACATGCCACAGTAGTCTCTGAATACCAAAATGAACACATACTAGAGAGAAACCTTCTGAAAATAATCAAAGTGTTAAAGCCTCTGCATGTCGTAATCATATTTAAATGCATGAAGGAATTCATAGTACAAATGAACTGCTGTGATTTGAATATGCTTGGACCAAAGAAGTGGCAATATTAAGATATTCAACATTGTTGGAATTGATAGTATTGTCTTGAAGGAAGTGAGTTCCTGATGGTGGTCTTTGGAGATCTGACCATGATAAAACAGACACTCCTACTGTTGGGCTGCAAGACTGTCTCTTCCTGGTTGCCTTCTCATGAAGATACAGAACTCTGACCTCCATCTCCAGCGTCAAGGCTGCCTGCATGCTGCTAATCTTCCTGCTATGATGGTAACTGACTCAACATTTGAAACTGTAAGCCAGGCCTAACAAAATACTTGCCTCTAAAACAGTTTCCTTGGTCATAGTGCCTCATTTTAGCAATGGAAATTCTACCTAAGACAGAAGTTGGTACCCCAGACATAAGTATTGCTATGATAGGATTGACCATGTTTTTGTTTGGAGCAATGTGGATTTTTAGGCTTTGGATAGCTACATGTATTAAGTGGAACTTAATGGTCCATTCTAGTAGGAATATGGAACACACACATATGTACTAAGGGTGATTTGACTTTTGTATATAGTTTTAATGATTTTTGCTTAAGAATGTTGCTGTCTTTTTACCGTGTCTGAAGAGTGTCCTTGAGGCTAAGGTAAGGAGGTTTATGTTGATTTCATTGATAAATAAAGTCTCAGGAAAGCCATGTATAGCCTTTGGCCTGTGTTTACTCTCATGATGATTGTGTTGATTATGCTTGGTAATCTTAGAAAGGAAAAATATAAAATGTTAGGTTCAAAGAGAAACGGATCACCAGGAAGTTGAATGAAGGTAAATCCTGTGATGAAAGATATCTGATGGTACTAAAGAAATGGTGATGTTATGGGAAGATTCCATCCACATAAACATATGGATGTGAAGTTGTATGAAGGAGAACTGTATCATGATAGGCACTATTATTACCTGGTTATTGTTTCCATGTGGGCATAAGGAGACACAAGTACCTGTCAAATTGACAAAGATGGATAGTCATTACTTTTCTGTGTTTTCAATTTAAGATCTAAAAGGAAATATTTAGATTCAGGCATAGTGATACATGCCTTAAATCCCAGGAGAAGAGAGTCAGCAGATTTCTGGTTCAAGTCATCCTGGTCCAGAACAAGATTTAGGTAAAGAAATCCTTAGACAAAGTGTCACACACAAACCTTTTATCCCATTCTTCAGGAGACAGAGCCATGCATACCTCTGAGTTCAAGGTTAAACTACAGAGTAAGTTCCAGTAGCGCCAAGCTTAGTCAGTGAAGTTGTTGAAAATTAGAAAGCTGGTTATAATGTAATAGAAGGGCCATGTTTCAGCCCCAGAAAGCAGCAGAACTCAGCAGCTTTGTCCATGTGCCTCTGTCTTTAGAGGCAAGACTAGAAGGGAGTACTGACACAGTTGATACTGGTTAGCTATAGTTAAAAAAATTTTCAGTGTTGAAGAGGAAACCATCATCACTGAGGTGAAATCTTAGGGGAGTGTTTTCTGAGAGGACAATGAAGCTGTGTTCCAGAGATAGTCAAGGGTGTACCTTATGGTGCAGATTGTTTTGGTTATGTGTAAATATCTCTAATATAGCACCATTTTTAAGGCACCATTTTTGAATGTGTTATGGAGAACAGCTAAGGCTTGGCCCCATGAAGGGAGTATATTAGAGGAAAGCAGTGAAGCCTAGTTGCAGCAGGAGGACCAAGCATATTGAAGATGTCAGTGCCATGAGATTAGTAGAAAGACCATCAGCAGAAGCTGCAGCAGACAGGAGTCAACCAGAACCTAGAGTGCAATAGAGGGAAGAGTTGTAGAAATGACCCACTGTCTTTTATGATGTGCAGAAGATCATATGTGGATCCAAGATACGGGAACATAAAGCAATGATATTGAAGTTACCTTGAGGATCCCAAGATTTTGAGGTGACAGAGCTGTGGGGCACCTGCTCAGGAAAACTCCTTTCAGGGAGTAAAACCAGCCAAAGAGAAAGAATTTTGCTGCACTGAAGAAAGCACAAAGGAGTCATAGATCTGAAGAACTCTTTGACACCAGACATGGAGATGCAGATTTTGGAGATTGCTCTGCTGGTTTTTGGTCATCTGTTGGTTCAGTATTTCCTCACAAGGGCATTTAGGAATGATGAAGTATATTTCCCGTGAATTTGAACCTATATTATGTGCTATTTGTTTTGAAAATACAGGGGATTACAGTTACATGATTAGATGAATCTCAGAAGGGACTTTGAACTTTGGACTTTTAACATTTTTGTACTTTTTAATTTGAACCTCAAGTATTTTGCATTATGCTACTTTAAAATATGGTCACCATACATTCATGTGTTTGATCAAGCATATGGGGGCCAGGAAGTGGAATGTGGCAATTTAAATAAAGGAATGATATTTTACACTCCTGCTTTTCTTTATTTTTAATTTTTTATTTGATATTTTATTAAGAACTCAGATGTAATCCCCTATACCTATTCCCCCCACTGCAGGAACCCCCTATGGCACCCCCACTCCTCCTGCTTCTATGAGGATATGCCCCCAGCTACCCTCCCCCTTCCACCTCCATACCCATGATTTACCCCACATCCAGCCTTCACTGGACCAAGGAATTCCTCACCCACCTATGCCTGACAATGTCATCCTCTCCTACACATACACCTGGGGCCATGGGTCCCTTCCTGTTTGCTCTCAGGTTTGTGGTTTAGACCACCATAGAACTGGTTGGTTGGTATTGTTGCTCTCCCCATGGAGCCATAAACCATTTTAGCTTCTTTTCCTCCAATTGAGTTGCCCTGTCCAGACTCAGTATGAGGTCTATTGCCTTTTGTGTCTTTGGTCTTATTTGGCTGTCTCCTCTTGGAGGTATGTTCTTTTCTGAAGAGGAAATGGAGCAGGGAG
>NW_021613418.1:0-3438 GCF_004785775.1 Grammomys surdaster | reverse complement strand
CCTCCTCCTCCCCCCCCCTCTCTCCCTCCCCCCCCCTCTCCCCCTCCTCCTCCCCCTCCCCCTCTCCATCTCTCTCTCCCTCTCTCTCCTTCTCCCTCTCCCCCTTTCCCTCTCCATCTCTCTCTCCCTCTCTCCATCCCTCTCCCTCTCCATCTCTCTATCTCTTTCTGTGCATACAGAGGCCAGAGGTGGACATCCATTGTCTTCCTCAATCAATCTCAGCTTTATTCTTTGAGATGGGGTCTCTCACTGAGCCTAAAATTCATCACTGCTGCTATAATGACTAGCCAGTGAGCTCCAGCAAGCCCCGGGGATCCTCTTGAGTTTACCCCCAGTGCCTGGATTATAGGCACACAGCCATGCCCACCGTTTAGGTGGGTGCTGGGAATGGAACTCAGGGTCTCCTGTTTGCACAACACTTTACTGAGCAAGTCACCTCTTCAGAGTCCAGGTATCCATCTCCTGTAGGATGCGTGGTTTGCAGGTTATTTTCTGCCATCCTTTGGGCTGCTTTTGACTGTTGACAGCACCTTAAGCACAAATATTTTAAATGAAGATGCAGCCCAATTTGTCTGCTTTCTTTTTCTGAATGCACCATAGTTATTCTTAGTATGGTCTCTTGTATTCCATCTGTGACACCTCTTAGCCCACAACCTTGGGCTTCACCCCTCTTCTCCAAGCCCATCCCTCTTCCCTCCATCAGCAATTCAGCTACAGATCAACTGCAACAATAAAAAACTCACCACGAGCCAGCTCCCACTAGGAGAGGAGGACATATAGATGACTTCCAGCAAGACAGGGCTTGCCCTTCAGGAAGTTTTCATCTTTTTTTTGAACTTAGGACAAACTTTTACTTTGATAACAACATCCAAGTCTTTTGGTAACAGGAAATTCAATAAGCATTCGTTGTGGAATATGGTCGGAGTTGAATATACAAAAATAACTGTGATGCAGATCACTGATGAGAGAACCCCATAGCCCAGTGGCACACGGCTGGAGCTATTTGTGTAAAACAAAAGTCCTAGTGTGTCTCTCCATTATTATTATACAGGGTATTGGTAATTATTTTTGTTTGTTTGCATGATTTTTTCTTTCCGTGTTTTTTATTGGATATTTTATTTACATTTCAGATGCTCTCCCCTTACTCCATTTCCCCCTCCTCCCACCCAGGAACCCCCCTATCCCATCCCCCCTCCTCCTGCTTCTATGAGGATGTGCCCCCACCTATCCCCCAACTCCCACTTCCCCACCCTCAAATTCCCCCATACTTGGCGTCCAGCCTTCATGGGACCAAGGATCTCCTCTCACCTATACCTGACAGGGTCATCCTCCCCTACTTATACAGCTGGAGCCATGGATCCCTCCCTAAGTGCTCCCAGGCTGGTGGTTTAGACCCTGGTTGGTTGGTATTGTTGCTCTCCTCATGGGGTCGTAAACCCTTTCAACTCCTTCAGTCTTCACTCTAACTCCTCCATTAGGAACCCCATGATCAGTTCAATGGTTAGCTGTGAGCATCCACCTCTGAATATGTCAAGCTCTGGCAGACCTCTAAGGACATAGCTATATCAGGCTCCTGTCAGCATGCACTTCCTGACATCCACATCAGCGTCTACCTTTGGTGACTGCACATGGAATGGATACCCAGGTGGAATGGTCTCCAGACAGCCCCTCCTTCAGTTTCTGTCCTACACTTTGTCTCCATATTTGCTCCCTTGAGTATTTTGTTACTCCTTCTAAGAAGGACCAAAGCACCCTCACTTGGTCTTCATTCTTCATGAGCTTTATGTGGTCTGTGAGTTGAATCTTGGGTATTTCAAGCTTCTGGGCTAAAATCCAATAATCAGTGAGTGAATACCATGTGTGTTCTTTTGTGATTGGGTTACCTCACTCAGGATGATATTTTCTAGTTCCATCCATTTACCTAAGAATTTAGGTAAATTTCTCAAATTCATTGTTTTTAATAGCTGAGTAGTATTTCATTGTGTAAATGTACCACATTTTTTTGTATCCATTCCCCTGTTGAAGGACATCTGGGTTCTTCCCAGCTTCTGGCTATTATAAATAAGGCTACTATGAACATAGTTGAGCATATGTCCTTGTTATATGTTGGAGCATCTTCTGGGTATATGCCCAGGACTTGTATAGCTGGGTCCTCAGGTATTGCTATGTCCAATTTTCTGAGGAACTGCCAGACTGATTTCCAGAGTGGTTGCACCATCTTGCACTCCCCCCCAACAATGGAAGAGTGTTCCTCTTTCCCCACATCCTTGCCAGCATCTACTATCACCTGAGTTTTTGATCTTAGCCATTCTGACTGGTGTGAGGTGGAATCTCAGGATTGTTTTGATTTGCATTTCCCTGATGACTAAGGATGCTGAACATTTCTTTAGGTGCTTCTCAGCCATTCGCTTTTCCTCAGTTCAGAGTTCTTATTTAGCTCTGTACCCCATTTTTTAATAGAGTTGGAAGTTTTCATCTTATGAATGGACCCAGCTGATAGGTACAGCTGCGTAATCATGACGGTAGTTTAAAAATACTTCCAGTGCCCCCTGTTGCCATTGGTCACTATACAGCAGTGGTTCTCAACCTGTGGGTTGTGATCCCTTTGGGGATGAACGACCCTTTCTACAGAAGTCATGTATCAGATATTTACATCACGATTCACAACAGCAGCAAGATTACAGTTATGAAGTAGTAACAAAAATAAGTTTATGGAAAAGGATCACCACAACATGAAGAACTGTATTAAAGGGCCACAGCATGAGGGAGGTTGAGAAGCACTGCTGTACATACATGAACATTTGATCCACAGAGAGGAACTGTGGAGATGTGGGGGAGTGTCCTAGCAGAACTCCTCAAACGCTGTGGGTAGGAAGTTGGACTCCCTTGGTGGTTCTCATGGGACTCCATTTTGTTTTGAGATGGGGTTTCACTGTGCAATCCGGGCTGGCAGTGAACTCACGCCAACCCTTCTGCTGGGTTCATGGAATGCCTCCATTTCTAGAGTACTGTTATAAAGATTCAAACCAAGCCCTGCCTGGTCTCATTCTTCCTCACCCAGGGTCATGATATGACCCTTTCTTCTTGCACACGCTCCTGCTATGATATGCCATTGTCTGTTGTACAACCTGGGGCCAGGCCTCCTGGTCTTAGACTTGAGCCTCACAAATGATAAAACTCACCTTTTCCTCCTTATAAGAAAATGGCCTCAAGCCAGGTGGTGGAGCACTCCTTTAGTCCCAGCACTTGGGAGGCGAGGCAGGCAGATCTCTAAGTTTGAGGCCAGCCTGGTCTACAGAGTGAGTTCCAGGATAGCCAGGGCTATGCAGAGAAACTTTGTCTTGAAAAACAAAATGGGGGAGAGAGAGAGAGAGAGAGGAAGAAGGAGAGGAGGGAAATGGAAAGAGAGAGGGAGAGAGAGAGGGAGAGGGAGAGGGA
>NW_021613417.1:0-1799 GCF_004785775.1 Grammomys surdaster | reverse complement strand
AATTCAGAACTGAAAAGGGTGACATAACAACAGAAACCAAGGAAATTTAAAAAATCATCAGATCCTACTACAAAAGCCTATACTCAACAAAATTGGAAAATTTCAATGAAATGAACAATTTTCTAGACAAATACCAGTTACCAATGTTCAATCAGCACCAGATAAACCATCTAAATAGTCCCATAACCCCAAAAGAAATAGAAGCAGTCATTAAAAGTCTCCCTACAAAGAAAAGTCCGGGACCATACGATTTTAGTGCAGAATTCTATCAGACCTTCAAGGAAGACCTAATACCAATTCTCTTCAAACTATTCCACAAAATAGAAACAGAAGCTACACTACCCAATTCATTCTATGACGCCACAATTATGCTCATACCTAAACCTCACAAAGACCCAACAAAGAAAAAGAACTTCAGACCAATCCCCCTTATGAACCTTGATGCAAAATTACTCAATAAAATCCTATCGAACCGAATCCAAGAACACATCAAAACAATTATCCATCACGATCAAGTAGGCTTTATCCCAGGAACGCAGGGTTGGTTCAATATATGGAAATCCATCAATGTAATCCACTATATAAACAAACTCAAAGGAAAAAACCACATGATCATCTCACTAGATGCTGAGAAAGCATTTGACAAAATTCAACACCCTTTCATAATAAAAGTCATGGAAAGATCAGGAATTAAAGGTCCATGCCTAAACATAGTAAAAGCAATATACAGCAAACCAGTAGCCAGCATCAAACTAAATGGAGAGAAACTTGAAGCAATCTCACTAAAATCAGGGACTAAGCAAGGCTGCCCACTCTCCCCCTACTTATTTAATATAGTATTGGAAGTCCTAGCCAGAGCAATTAGGCAACACAAGGAGGTCAAAAGGATACAAATTGGAAAGGAAGAAGTCAAAATATCATTATTTGCAGATGATATGATAGTATACTTAAGTGACCCCAAAACTTCCACCAGAGAACTCCTAAACATGATAAACAACTTTAGCAAAGTTGCTGGATATAAAATTAACTCAAGCAAATCAGTAGCCTTCCTCTACTCAAACGATAAACTGGCTGAGAAAGAAATTATGGAAATGACACCCTACTCAATAGTCACAGATAATATAATATACCTGGATGTGAACCTAACCAAGCAAGTAAAAGACCTGTATGACAAGAACTTCATGCCCCTGAAGAAAGAAATCCAAGCAGATCTCAGAAGATGGAAAGATCTCCCATGCTCATGGATTGGAAGGGTTAATATAGTAAAAATGGCTATTTTGCCAAAATCCATATACAGATTTAATGCAATCCCCATCAAAATTCCCACTCAATTCTTCACAGAGATAGAAAGAGCAATCTTAAAATTCATTTGGAATAACAAAAAAACAGGATTGCAAAAACTACTCTCAGCAGTATAAGAACTTCTGGGGGAAATCACCATCCCTGACTTCAAGCTGTACTACAAAGCAATAGTGGTAAAAAATTGTGTGGTATTGGAACAGAGACAAGCTTGAGGATCAATGGAATAGAATAGAAGACCCAGAAATGATCCCCCATACCTATGGTCAATTGATCTTTGACAAAGGAGCTAAAACCATCAAGTGGAAAAAAGACAGTATTTTCAACAAATGGTGCTAGTCCAACTGGAGGTCAGCATGTAGAAAAATGCAAATTGATCCACACTTATCTCCTTGTACAAAGCTCAATGCCAAGTGGATCAAGGACCTCCACCTAAAACCAGACACACTGAAACTAATAGAAGAGAAACTGGGGAAAAGCCTGGAAAACATAGGCACAGG
>NW_021613416.1:0-3166 GCF_004785775.1 Grammomys surdaster | reverse complement strand
CCAGAGACTGCTCTACCTGGGTATCTATCACTTGTGCATTCACCAGACGTCAATGCCAGGAAGCGCATGCTTACAGGAGCCTCATATACCTTTCTTAGAGGTCTGCCAGAGACCGAAATATACAGAGGCGGAAGTTCACAGCTCACCATTGAGTTGGTCATGAGGTTCCCAATGGAGGAGTGAGAGAGAAGATAGAAGGAGCTGAAAGGGTTTGCGATCCCATGAAGAGAGCAACAATACTAACCAACCGAGGCCCGAGGGTCTAAACCACCAGCCTGGGAGCACATAGGGAGAGGCTCAAGGCTCCAGCTGCAAATGTAGGGGAGGATGACAGTGTTAGGCATAGGTGGGTGAGGAATCCTTGGCCCAGTGAAGGCTGGATGGAAATCTGGGTGGGGAGGTGAGAGTGGGAGGGTGGATGAGGGCATACCCTCATAGAAACAGGAGGATGGGGGATGGGATAGTGGGATCATGGGTTGGGGGGGTACTTCTGAAATGTAAATAAAGTATCCAATAAAAAAATTTAAAAAAACAAAAATAATTCTGAAATTATTCCACAAAATAAAAACAAAAGGAACATTTCCAAATTGACACTATGGGGCCATTATCACCTCAATACTCCAAAACAACAAAGATTCAACATAGGCGATTATAGACAAATTTTCCTCCTTGATATTGCTGCAAAAATACTCAATAAAATACTCATAAAACAAAACTAAGAGCCCATCAAAAAGATCATCCACTATGATCAAGCTGACTTCATCCCAGAGATGTAGGGATGGTTCAACATACAAATATATCACTGTACACATGATACAAACAATCTGAAATGAAAAGAATACAAGTGATAATCTCATTATATGATGATTTTGATGCAATATAATACATAAAGTCTTGTAAGAACAATAAGAAAACTAAAGGAGATTAAGGGTATACAAACTGGAAAGGAAGGAGTTAACGTATTCTTACTTGAAGGTGATATGATAGGATATACAAGTGACCCCAACAATTTTACCAGGGAATTCCTACAGTTGACAATCAGCTTCAATGCCATGACTGGATGCAAAATTAACTAAGAAGAAGAAGGAGGAGGAGGAGGAGGCAGAGGAGGAGGAGGAGGAGGAGGAGGCAGAGGAGGAGGAGGAAGAGGAGGAGGAGGACGAGGACGTGGACGACGAGGACGTGGACGACGAGGACGAGGAGGAGGGAAAACAAGAAAAAAACAAAAAAAAACAAAGAATAATAACAACAACAAATAAAGAACAACACAGTAACTCTCCTATACACAACCAATACCCAAGTTTATGTGGGGTTGTGGGCTGTGACAGTCAGCTGGGTAGCTGGTGGAGCACAGGCCTTGAAACCTCAGTGACCCTAAAGGGATGGCCTTGCTCCTGGGCCCTGGTTCCTTTCACTTAGCATCAGCCATCCACAGCCTCTCCCAAAGAAAGGTTTGTGGCCTTAGGTCACATAGCACAGGTAGAGGGAATGACTCGAGGCTGCAGAGCCTCAAGAGGTCTCCATATTATTGAGATACCTATAGGCCAGAGGGCATGGGTAAGTTCCTAAATCCTTGCAGCCATCTTGTCCAGCTTAGCTGTCTACTCAACCTGTATTCCAGGTCTTGCACATGAAGGAGAAAAGTCGCTGGCTGTTCTTGTCTAAGGGAATGTTAAAGAAGGTGCCATTTAAGTCCAAGTGTTTGTAAATTTGTCTGTTGGGCAGTAAGAAACTCAGAAGTGTATATGGATTCAGAACTGTTGAGTCAATGTCTCTCACTATTCGCTTTCTGCAGGTCTTTCATTGATCTACAGTCTTTTATTCCAGGCTTTTAAACTAGTGACAAGATTGGAATCCAGTAAGAGTGACATGGAATGAGGATACTATACTCTGGAAGTCAATTAATATATGGCTTGATATCCTGAATGACTTCTTGTGATCGAAGGTACTGTCTTATTCTTATAGGGCTAGCAGTAATGTTCTGATCTACCACAACTGGTAGTAAGTGAGAAGCTAAGTCAGAGGGTTATTTTCAGCCCATACTGGGGAATCTGGGTAATATATTCTTCTAAGAGGGATTGTAAATGGCTATGTTTCTTTTTCTTTGGATTCATTCTTCAAAGAAAGACACAGTGGGTTCTCCTGGACCACTCTTTTGCCTCCAGGATAGAAGTGACTTTGAACTCCCATTTTAGTCAGTAGGTCTCTCACTAACAGGAGATAAGGCCATTCAGGAATCACTAAGAAAAAAGCGGGAAATAGTCTTTTTGCTCAAGTCTATATACCATTTGGTAGTCTACGCATAGAGCTTGGTGCCCATAGCATGTCAAACTAGGGTAGTTTGGGTCATTATGGCTCACAGAGACCTCTAGAGGACAAGGTGGTGAGCCACAGTATACAACAGAAAGTCAATTGAGAACCACCCCCTTCTAAGTTTACCCTGGACTCTGGAGGGGACTCCAAGTCCCTATTCTTTCAGCCAGAGAGTTAAGGGTGGGCTTCAGCTCCTAGAATTTCCTAGGATTCTGGGGGCATTGACCCTTTCAGTATCCCATTTCCTTGCAGTATCCGCACTAGTCTGTAAGGAGCCTCAAATGAGGTGGATGACCAGGCTTATTTTTGCTGAACTTGAGCCAGTGGAAGACTTTCCCGATCCTCCCAGTTGTCCCTGCATTGCCACCAAAATCTTTGCCAATTTCTTAGCTTATTTGTCCACTGGACATTCCCAATTGTTGAAGTACTTTGAGCAATATTCCATGATTTCAGACAAATTCATACTTTCAAATCCTTCAATCTTCTGAATCTTCTTGTGGGTATCTGGAAATGACTGACCCCCTAATTTCAAGATTGATAAGCTGTTGACTCTATGGCATATCTGGGTCGATCAGTGTGTAAGTTCTGTAGGAATCCAGGAGCCACTCCAGGAAAGTGGCTGGAGGCTCTGTTCTATTTCACTCACTTTGGATAAATTTGTAGTGTGCCTGCCTGCCACCTGGAGAACTCTCATAAGAATCTAGTGAAAACTTATCTTATGAAATGTGTATCTTCAGCTGAGTTTGTGTCCCAGTCAGGAATAGTCTTGGGGAAGGCAGCATCAATATCTGCTCAGTTCCTGGAATGTCTGCTTTCCTTTCCTGGGACCAACTTGTGGGCCTCTGACCCAGTG
>NW_021613415.1:0-1879 GCF_004785775.1 Grammomys surdaster | reverse complement strand
CAAGTAAGGTGGTGTCATTGTTTTCAGCTGTGTTGTACTTGCCTGTAGCTCTGGAAGAACAAGTGCATTTAAATGCACCTATCTTTACAGTAGGTTTGTTCAATACAATTTATAGTGATTTTCTGCTGGAATCTAGCAACTTTCTAGGATATGCCATATGAAACAATGAATTATACATGGCCGGATGGTACAAGTGTTTATGCTTTAAGCATGTGGGGCAGAGGGCTATGATAAAGCCAGAAAGCTTGGTAGAAATCTTAGAAGCCCCAGAAACCTCGGCCTGAAAAGGGTCACAGGACAGAAGTTAGATTCAGATTTCCAACGCTGATGGCCCTCTTAGCTTCTGCTTCCCACAAAGAGACCCGTGACCCTTATCATGTAGGATAGCACCTCCATGCAAATAAGGTATCCTCAAACACCCAAGCCAAACCAATAGTGGCTGCCTGTTCTTTCCCCAAAACTGTATATATATAATTCCAGAGCTCAAATTAAACTACTACTGCTGTGCGGTGCAAGGTTTCCTGCTGTCGGAGTGTTTTCGCGATCACTTCGCCAGTCGCCAGTCGCGCACTTCAAAGGACAACTCTCTCCTCTCTCCTCAGCGGGAAGAGCGAGCTGAACTGTAGGGGCTGAAACACCTTTCTTCCGTAGGCTCTCACCAGCTACTCTCAGAAGGAGGGAACTAAAAGAGCTGAGACAATTTTCTTCTGAGGGCTCTCACGATCGTCTCCCGGAAGGAGAGAACTAAAAGAGCTGACAACACTTTCTCGCTTTTGGGGACTGGGACAGAGGTCCTTCTCCAGTTTTCAGGCGACCAGAGGCCGCTGAGGAGCGAGCCCCTCCCCGTCGGCTGCTGAAGGCCCTGGGCCGGCTTGGCTGGCTCCTTCCACGCCCCCGACCCTGGAGTCTGCTTGCCCACCCCCACTGGCCCGGCTTGGAGCTGACGCCAGCCGCCGCCGACCCTGGTGTCTGGCGGTGGTTCCCTCAGCCCGCGATCCCTAGGCGTGAGCACTGTACCACATCTGGCTCCCAATGTGGGGCTTGCGACTGAAAGAACCAAACCACCCAACGCAAGGCCACTGGCCTTTCTACGCCAAAGCCTCTGCCAGCTGCGCTTGGACGCCATCTCTGTTCTTGTCTACCTCCCTGATCGTGAGCTAGAAAAGCCCACAAGAACTAACACTGCCAGAAGGTATGCCTCCAAGACTGGAGACGAATAATCTATCACTTCCTTCTGTATTTTCGGTCAAAGCCATTGCACGGATTTAAATAAGCCGAAGGAGCAACTGAAGCCTCCTGGCCAGGGCTACTCCCTGGTGTAGGCTGAAGGCTCCTCCGACCTCTACTTAAATCCCGACAGCCCATACCGGGTGTTGGCGAAGACCTTCTCTCTAGAATCTCTTCATGACAAAAAGAAAAAATCTGGTAATGCAGCTACCAGTTAAGGGCTATTAGAGCGGTTGCCAGGACATCTCAAATCTGCGGACAGTCTTAACGTTTTGCACCCTTGTGGAATCCACCGAGGCTAGCAAGCCAAAGGGACGTTCCCATTGGACAAAGCGTTTCTTCTCTTTTCTATCGTGGGCAATTCCACATCGCATAAAAAACCACCCCAGGTCAGGCAAATATGTGTCCTACTAGAATGCCAAGGGGTGAAAATAACCAAAAAACAAGCCTCCCTGTTTTGGGAGGAAGTCCTTCAGATAGCCCCATGCATGGCTGAGGACAATATCTACAGTGCAGATTCATGGAGTAGAGTAGCCTCCCTTATCAAAAACAGAAACACCCAAGAAGGAAAAAAGCTTCCTCATGGTTTTCTGCCAATCTTAGCTGTGATTTGACAATGTATAGGGCCCTCTAAAACAGGACAGATGGAAAA
>NW_021613414.1:0-1596 GCF_004785775.1 Grammomys surdaster | reverse complement strand
AATAACCACTTCTGTCAATATCTTTATTTAATATCCAATTCTGTCAATATCTTTATCTAATAATAAATTCTGCAATAAGTAGTTCTGTCAATGTCTTTATTTTAAAACTAATTCTGTAAATATCTTTATTTAGTAATCAATTGTGTAATAACCAATTCTGTCAATATCTTTATTTAACAACCAATTCTGTCAATTACTTTATTTAATAAACAATTCTGTCAATATCTTTTTTTCAAAACCAATTCTGTCAACATTTTTATTTAAAAACCTGTTTGTCAATATCTTTATTTAATAAACATTTTGTCTCTCAATGTCTTTATTTAATAACCAATTCTGTCATTGTCTTTATTTAATAACCAGTTCTGTCAATATCATTATTTAATAACCAATTGTGTCAATATCGTTATTTAATAATCAATTTTGTAATAAACAATTCTGTCAATATCTTTATTTAATAACCAATTCTTTCAATATCTTTATTTAAAAACCTATTGTGTCAACAATTTTATTTAATAACAAATTCTGTCAATATCTTTATTTAAAAACCAATTCTGTCAATATCTTTATTTAAAAACCAATTCTGTCAATATCTTTATTTAATAACCAGGTTGTCAATAACTGTATATAATAACCAATTCTTTCAATATATTTATTTAATAAACAATTCTGTCAATATCTTTATTTAATAACCAATTATGTAATAAACTATTCTGTCAATATCTTTATTTAATTAATAGTTCTGTCAATATCTGTATATAATAACCAATTCTGTCTGTGAATATATTTATTTAATAACCAAATCTCTCAAAATCTTTATTTAATAACCAATTATGTAATAACCTATTCTGTCAATATCTTATTTAAAAACAAATTCTATGAACATCTTTAATTAAGCACCAATTCTTTCAATATCTTTATTGAAATCCCCTTCTGTCAATATTGTTATTTAATAATCAATTTTGTAATAACCAATTCGGTCAATATCTTTTTTTAAAGAAACCAATTCTGTCAATAAATTTATTTAATAACAAATTCTGTCAATATGTATATGTAAAAGCCAATTCTGTCAATATCTTTAATTAATAACCAATTCTGTCAATATCTTTAATAACCAATTCTGTCAATATCTTTATCTAATAATCAATTCTGTAATAAGCAGTTCTGTCCATGTCTTATTTTAAAACCAATTCTGTAAATATCTTTATTTAATAATCAATTCTTTAATAACCAATTCTGTCAATATCTTTATTTAATAACAAATTCTGTCTATATTTTTGTTTAATAAACAGTTCTGTAAATATCTTTATTCAATAAACAGTTCTGTCAATATCATTATTTAAAAACCAATTCTGTCAATATCTTTATTTAAAAACCAATTCTGTCATTACTGTTATTTAATAATCAATTTTCTAATAACCAATTCTGTCAATGTCTTTATTTAACAACCAATTCTGTCAATAGCTTTATTTAATATCCAATTCTGTCAATATCTTAATTTAAACAACAACTCTGTCAATATCTTTGTTTAAAAACCAATTCTGTCAATATCTTTAATTAATAACCAATTCTGACAATATCTTTATTTAATAACCAATT
>NW_021613413.1:0-1563 GCF_004785775.1 Grammomys surdaster | reverse complement strand
ATTTCATATGGAATGTCCAAGTAAGTTGCTGGATTCCAGTAGATAAGCAGTATACAATTTATTGAACATACGTACAGTAAAGATACGTGCATTGCAAAGCATTCGTACTTCCAGAGCTAAAGGCAAGTACAACATCACTGACATCACTGAAACCACGTTACTAGTGACATTTGAGTTAGGACGTTTGTTTGCTTTACAACATAAACACTTGTATCATCCGTCCTTGTATATTTCATTGTTTAATATTGCATGTCCAAGAATGTGGTTAGATATCAGCAAAAAAAACCCTATAATACAAATTCAAAAAACCTACTGTAAAATGCATATAAATGCATTCATACTGACATAGATAAAGGCAAGTACAATACAGCTAAAATACTTAAGCAGCATTATATGTGCCATTTCAGCTAGGACTTGTGTTTGCTTTAAAGCCTAAACACTTGTACCATCCGGTCATGTATACTGCATTGTTTCTTATGGCATATCGAAGTAAGTTTCTGATTCCAGCAGAAAAGTACTATACAAAATATTGAACAATCGTAGTATAAAGATACACACATTGCAACGCATTTCTACTTCCGAAGCTAAAGGCAAGTACAACATGGCTGACAAAACTGAAATCATGCTACATGCGACATTTCAATTAGGAAATGTGTTTGGTTTAAAGCATAAACACTTGTACTATCCGGCCATGTATATATAATAGTTTCATATGGCATGTCCAAGAAAGTTGCTAGATTCCAGGAGAATGCACTATACAACTTATTATTGAAAAAACTTAGTCTAAAATGCATTGCAATGCATTCGTACTTCCAGAGCAAAAGGCAAGTACAACACAGCTGAAAAGACTTAAACAATGTTACATGTGACATTTCAGTTAGGACTTGTGTTTGCTTCAAAGCATATACACTTGTTCCATCCGTTCATGTATACTACATTGATTCATATGGTATGTCCAAGTAAGTTGCTAGATTCCAGCAGAAAAGCACTGTACAATGTATAGAACAAACCTCCAGTAAAGATACGGGCATTGGAAAGCATTCGTACTTCCAGAGCTAAAGGCAAGTACAACAGTGCTGAGAAAACTCAAATCATGAATCATGTGACATTTTGTGTAGGACGTTTGTTTGCTTTATAGCATAAACACTTGTACCATCCGGTTTTGTATACTTCATTGTTTCATATGGCATGTCCAAGTAAGTTGCTAGATTCCAGCAGAAAAGCACAATACAACAAATTAAACCAAACTACTCTAAAATGCATTGAAATGCATTCATACTTCCAGAGCTAAAGGCAAGTACAATACAGCTGCAAAGACTTAAACTACGTTATATGTGACATTTCAATTAGGACTTGTTTTTCCTTTAAACCATAAATGCTTTTACTGTCTGGCCATGTATGTTCTATTATTTCATATGGCATGTCCAAGTAAGTTGATAGATTCCAGCAGAAATGCACTAAACAATGTGTTGAAAAATCCTAGTGTAAAGATAATTGCATTACAAAGCATTCGTAATTCCAGAGGTAATGCCAAGTACAACACCACTGAAAACAATGAAATCA
>NW_021613412.1:0-3362 GCF_004785775.1 Grammomys surdaster | reverse complement strand
AAAATATATTTAAGAAGACAAGGAAAATGCAGTGGTCTCCTGCAGTCTGAGATGGTCTGAATTAATACTTTGAAATGACTATAAAATTCAAAGTCAGGGAGGGAGCATTTGGGATCTGGAGTCTCGAGGTTGAGATATTTTTGGGCCCAAAAAAGGAAGGATCAGCTGCCATCACTGCCAAGCCCGCACCAGCTCCTCTTTGCTGTCTTCAGCCTGGCCTGGCTGTGCAGCCTTTTCTTGACTTCTCCCTCCTTGGCCATCCCCTTTTGTTTTGCCCTGTACCTGGGCACCGGGGCTGTGGAGAAGAGCCCTTGGGCAGCAGGTCGTGCGGGGCCGGCGGCTGACAATGTCCTGAGGTTAGCATTATACCTTTCCATTGAAGGCCATGACTTCTGATCAGGACGCTAAAGTTGTGGCTGAACCGCAGGCACAGCGAGTCCGGGAGGGCAAGGACAGCTCTCATCTGATGAATGGTCCTATATTGCAAGCCACTTCTCAAACAAGTTCCCTCCCAGCTTTGACTCAGGTCCCAACAACTAAGGTTTCAGAGCTAAACCCTAATGCAAAAGTATTGGGGACTCATATGTTCCATTTGGAAGCAAGTAGTGCTGCTGGTGGTGTGAATGCTGCGTGGGAAGAGGCTCCTGGTCATCCTACAGACTGTGACCAGCAGGGATTGGATGCCAATGGTGATGGTGACAAAAGTCGTGAGAATGCAGTGCTCCTGGATACACAGGAGGCAGAGCAGACAGACATGAGCACTCTGGCTCTGGACCATTCAGAATATGAACTGCTGCCTGAGAACGATATAGGAGAAAATGAGTCTCAACCAGAAAGCCAGGAAGACCCTCGGGAAGTACTTTAAAAAGATTGGAATTCTGCTTATCTAGGTAGAATTTGCTAGCAACATGAACCTTTTATCCCAGATGGACAGTGATCAGTATGTGCCAATGACAAAGGTAGCTAACCTTGACCATATCAAGAAACTCAGTACTGATGTGGATTTGATTGTGGAAGTGCTAAGATCTTTACCTTTAGTCCAAGTGGATGAGAAGGGAGAGAAAGTAAGGCCAAATCAAAACCAGTGCATAGTAATATTGCGTGAAATATCGGAATCTACCCCTGTGGAAGAAGGAGAAGCACTATTTAAAGGAGATAATTTACCAAAATTTATAAACTGTGAATTTGCCTATAATGATAATTGGTTTATTACCTTTGAAACAGAAGCTGATGCACAGCAGGCTTACAAATACCTTTGAGAAGAAGTCAGAACTTTCCAAGGAAAGCCAATTAAGGCACGGATAAAAGCAAAGGCAATAGCAGTAAACACATTTTTGCCAAAGAATGGATTTCAATCTCTGGACATGAACCTTTACACACAGTAGTGTTATGCTACCTCATTTACTTACCTCCAGCGTATAGCCCCCAGCAGCACTTCCCTCTGTACAGCCTGATCACCCCCAAGACATGGTCAGAAACACATAGTTATCTTGATCCACCCTTGGTAACTCCTTTTCCAAGTACTGGATTTATAAATGGGTTTACATCACCGACCTTCAAACCTGCCACGTCTCCTCTGACATCACTTGGACAAGAGCCTCCCAGAAGCAGGGAAAATTCCTTTGGCTACTGGAAGAAAAGAGAAGAGATGTTTACAAGCAGTCAGACGCAGTCTCCAGCACCAGCAAAGCCTCCATCACTGAGTTTCGAACTGGGGCTGTCCAACTTCCCCCCATGACCTGGAGCTGCAGGCAATTTGAAGACAAAGGACTTATTTGAAAACAGGCTTTCCAGCTTGATCATAGGATCTTCAAAGGAAAGAAAGCTCAGCACAAATGCAAGCACAAACACTGTTCCTGTAGTGGGACCCAGAGAGCCCTCCATGCCAGCGCCCTGTGCTGTGTCAGCAGCGTTTGAATGCTCCCCTTCCCTGGCCCATTTACCCGAGGACCCCAAGGTGGCAGAAAAGCCGAGGGACACTCACAGTGTGGACAGACTCCCTTCTACTCCTACTACAACTGCATGTAAATCCGTGCAGGTGAATGGAGCAGCAACAGAATTGCAAAAGCCCAGGTATGCAGAGATCTGTCAGAGAAGGAGTAAAGAGCCTGCCTCCTCCTCCCCATTGCAACCCTCCAAAGAACAAAAGCCAAACACTGTCGCCTGTGGGAAGGAGGATAAGAAGCTTGCTGAGCCTGTGGAGAGATACAGAGAGCCCTCTGCCCTCAAGTCCACTCCTGGAGTCCCCAAAGATCAGAGGAGGCAGCCTGGGCGCTGACCCTCTCCTCCTGCTGCCTGCAACCACCTGAACAAGGAACAGAACACTCCTCCCAAGACTCCTCAGTGAAAGCTGGATGCCTGGGAAGGGTCTGGGAGAGCTGTATTCACCGAACGAAGCTCTCCTACTCAGTACGATATGAGCCGCTGTTTAGGAGCTTGCAGTGTCTGTGGGGCCCATGGGATACCTGCAAGTTACTTCCTTCTGTGAGTCCGATTTTCCCCCTCTTGGAAAAAAATCTATTTTTCAGGATTTAATTATATAATATAAACCTTATTTTAGGTTGGTGCTTAACTGGAGGTGATACAGAAGTCTGATGTTTTTCAGGATATAAAATGTATTTATCCGAACAAATGGATATTTTTTATTAAGCCTCCACTTAGCTCTGAATGCAAAGCTATAATGAGTTTTTCTAAATTAAGGTAAATCTGCTACTTCAGTTTGGTTTTTTGTTTGTTTGTTGTTTTTTTTTTAATAGATGGTCTGGATGTACACATTGGTAGGGTGTCCCAGCAGACGGATGGGGGCTGATGGCACTGGCAGGAACAGCCTGGGCCTCACAGAGCAAGGGACTGTCAGTGTCAGGGCACTGAGAAACTGGCATAGGAGCTGTGTGTTCATCTAAACCCTTAGCTAACAGGTAACTCTAGCTTTAAAACAAGATACAGATGTACATGTGGTTCTTTTTTGATCTAGTGGGCAGAATGAACCTGCACAGAGAACCCTAGAAATACCTGAAACCTTTGAGTTGATGCCTGGTTACCTGCCAGCAAGTAACCAGCCTCTCACTCCAGTTCCAAGTGGCTACTCTGTAAAATAAATTCAAAGCACATTGTGAAAAGAAACCTAGATGAAATTAGAAACTGCTGCCCACTGACATCAGACCATGAAGTTGTACCATGATGTGTGTCCCTGTGAGTTAGTGGGCTTCCTGGCTCCCATCCTCCAGTGCCTTCTCTGTCTGTGTCTCCAACACACTCTCTCTGGAGAGTCCTGTCTTAGCCAGCTCTGAGTAAATGTCTTTCTGTACCTCTGCATCGGCACATGGATTTAAAACTACCTAGCCATGAGAGAGTGCTATCTG
>NW_021613411.1:0-4944 GCF_004785775.1 Grammomys surdaster | reverse complement strand
TCCTTCCTTTTCTTGTTAGCCTGTCTGGTACTAGATCCTGAACAATTCATGGCCTTGCACATACTAGACAAGTTGCACATACTAGACTAGTGCTCCGCCGTGTCTCCTTCCCAGGTACAGATGTCCGACTTCTTATGGAAAAAGGACAAAGGAAAACATATGTGATTGCCCAGTATGCATGGATCTGTACTTGTTATTGTTTACAAAAACAATGGTATTTATCTATGTGAATTATACAGGAAGAAGAGTATTTTAGCAATAGGCATTTGTTTATGCTATATATCTTGACATACAGAGAGCAGAGGTATATAATGTAAGCATGAGTCTTTCCTAAGCTGTGTAATTTTTGTGTTTATTTTTGTGTCTTTTGTCTGCTTTTATAAGTTTAATATTCAGGTATAGGCATAAAATTTACTTGTCAGTCAAATAGCTTTACTATGAACTGACTATTTTAAATTTTTTTTTTTTTTTTTTTTTTTGGTTTTTCGAGACAGGGTTTCTCTGTGTAGCCTTGGCTGTCCTGGAACTCACGCTGTAGACCAGGCTAGCCTCGAACTCTCGAACTCAGAAATCCGCCTGCCTCTGCCTCCCAAGTGCTGGGATTAAAGGCGTGTGCCACCACCGCCCGGCTTTAAATTTTATTTTTGATATTATAATTTAATCATATCATTTCTCACTTCTGCTTTATCCCTCTAAACCCACCTTGCTTTGTTTCAAATTTGAAACCCCTTTTCACTAATTTTATGTATATATATATATATATATATATATATATATATATATATATTCCCCTATCTACTTTAGTATGTCTATTATTCTTTCTGTCTCTTCTTCCACAGTGTTCTCTGAGCCTTCAGCGTGGAAGGTTTTGTGGAGTGGGCACCATCACCATGAATTTTGAATGATTGTGGCTTTTTGTAATGGTTTATGTCTATTGCAAAGAGATATTTCCTTGATGAGGGGGTGAGATCTGTATTTATCTGCTGTTATAAGACAAATATTTATGATATAGTTAAATATTATATTGCTTTAGTAAAGTGGTGGTCCTGCAATATCTATGATTTCACTAGCACTCAATAATTGATTATGTTTCCAGTATCATGCATGTTTTCCCTCTTGTTGAATGGTTCTTAAAGTCCAATCAGAGAGCTATTGGTCACCATCTAGGTATGCATGCCATCATATTCATTGGTTGTTTCCCTCCTGGGAGCTTGCATGACACCTTCTGGTACCATGAAAGTTTATACTAGGGAGGTGGCATTCAGCTCAATTCCAATGTACTGGCCTCTGATGTAAGTGAGGTCTTTTTCAATAGGGACTTAGCTTTTACTTCTGGAGAGTAACCAAGAGTAAAAGTGATAAGTTGTATGCTTTGGGAGTCTATTGAATAATCCAAACCAACAACTCAGAAGAAGGCTTCTCCATGTTGGGTATAAGGGTTTTTGTTTATGTAGTCTTTGCCTCTTGGAGGGTGTACTGATAATTTAGATGAGAAAAGTTCATTTAAGTTATATATGTATTTTTATTCACAGAATTTCATGTATTATCATCTTGCTTCTTTTAGGTAAACAGTTACGCATATAGTATATTTGTTCTCTCTTTTGGATAAACAGATTTAAAAAACTACCTTTCTTTAGAGGACTTGTGGATCTGTGCAAAGAAAAATGCTAAATATCATATCTTCATATTTTCAAATGCAGAGAGAACTTGAATTTTTGGGCCCACATCAGCTTTGGGCCCACATCAGCTTCATGTTTGATCAAGATTAAGAGTTTCAAGGAAAGTTTAATTCTTAGATTTTGCTCCCAAATATTTAGATTTCACAATTTGTCAGGGACTTCAGCCACAAGCTTTTCTGTGAAGCTCTCAAAGCACTTCCAACATTGTGTTAGGATGAAAATCAAACTTTTAGATGAGGATAAAAATAGAGTGTAAACTGATAGAATTTATACCTCATACATACTTAATGTCTTCTCTGAGGTGGACATATAAACACATAGTAGTAAGTCTTTAATATTCCTTAAAAATATCCATCTTGCTCAGAATGATCTATGACATCAAATCCAGAAGAGAAATGAATCACAGAGACACACATTCTTATCTTTAACCTTCTTATCATAAAGGTGTCCATGTATAAATTCCAGATGAAGATTAGAAACTCAAATACTTTCAATGCAATTTTGATAATCAGTAAGAATGCAGCTGTAACTTTTAAATCTAGGTGTATCACCATGCCTGAGGGCAACTCTGTAAACACTAGAGTTCTTTATAAAGAGCACTCATTAGTCATCCCACAATGACCATGACCATGTGGGCTAATACCCAGAGCTGCTACAACTTTTGACTTCTGAAAGCATTCAAGAACTTAGAATTTTTGTTGTTGTTAAAAATTTTAATTATTGAACATTAAAAGCAAAGAAGATATTTGTAGAATACCAAGGCCAAACCTTATCTGTGGGCTCTACCTGGGCTGTGAGATGACCAGTACTCTGAAATGATGTGGCAGTGGCAGAATGTGAGTCTTTTAAGTGTCTCAAAATGGCTCTGACTCCTGGATCAGCTGGTAGGACACCATCCTGCTCTATAACCTTCCTTTAGAATCTTTATAGTTACAGCCCTTGCTTGGATTATTCAACTACAACTTTTTGAAAACTTTGTCATTTATTCAAGTAAGAAATTTTCTTAATGAGAGTATATCCCACTCTATCTATTGTGTCTCATTGGAAAGAAAGATAGCTTAGAGGACATATCATGGAGTTACTCTGAGACATGAGTTAACTAAAACAGCAACAACTCAGTAACTGACTGTGAGTTGTGTCTTTACTTGTTTATCTGCTGATTTGGTAAAACTAAATCAATAGTGAATGTTCAAATTTCAAGGAGAATAAAAGCCAACCTATGCTGGCTAAGAATATTAATGCTAAAGAAAAAGACATACTTTCACCGTTCTCTGTGTTGAAAACACATGCTAAACATACACTTTTTAGAAAAACATTGAAATTACATTTCAGTGTTTTCCAAAATACTTTTTCATAGTATATATAAACATAGCATTGAATTAAAATGATAATTTGCACTGCAGGAAATGCAGCTTAATTCAATTTCTCCTTGGGCATTTTCTAGAGTTAGTGACTCACTTTAACCAAATCAAGAATGGAAAGGAAGCAACACAGGTTAGACTCTGCCTTCATCAGGATTAAAGTTGACATTGACAGAAGTAGTAATGATAATACAGTATATTTCTGATGTATTATCCTCTTAGCTGTATGATATGTAATCAAGAGAATTGTCACACATTCTCAAATTGATAAACACTTCAGGAAACATGACTAAATTGCAAAGGTACAGAAAACAATGAAACATTGAGATGTTGTGTTGTCACAGACCAGAGGTGTTAGGGAAGCTCTGTTTGAGGGTTAAGGTGACATCCTGAAGTGAAACAGAAACAAAAAAATATGGGGAAACCATTGTGGAATCTGAACAAACTTGGTGATTTGTCAACCAGTATTCTGTCCCTCCTACTATCTTAATTTGATAAAAGAATAATGCCTGCTCATGGGTTCTTTTAATGTTAAGAAAGTAGAGAGAACTGGGTGGTGGAGGAACTCTATGACTTTCCAGGTGTGTACCCCCGAATGATATCAAATTGAAGAGTTTATTACTGAAGGACAATAATCTCTCATACTGTTCTCAAATGTAGAATTTCATGAAAGTGATCAAGTTACAGGTAGAGACCGGACTTTGACGCATCCTGTACCTTCACCTTCAGAGCAGACAGTGAGGGTTCAAAGACAGGAGAGTTGTTTTGAATTACAAATGCAAAGAAGCTTTTACTTCAGAGTAGGTGCTCCATAAACACTGACTCTATGAATAAATCATGTTTGGTTCCTGTTTAGGTTGCAAATTTAGCACCTGGGAGGTTCTACCTGTCATTTGTTTACCTAATTTGGATCACAAAAGCATAGTTAACTGCTAGGAATGAACAGTACATTTTCACATGGCTTGTGCTTTACAGATACCAGGGCATGCCTTTGGGAGACCCGAGCTAAGCAAAACAGCCCTAAAAAATATGATGATCAGAATTTCATTCTAAAAAAATCTCAGAATAAAATTTAGAAAAATGAAATAAGACTACTGACAAGTTCCTCTGTAGGCTATCCTTAAGCACAGCTTTGTGCCCAGGCATAAAAGAAGGGATTATTTCTAATTGACTGTAATTCTTATTTAGAAGTGAATCTCACTGAAAGTCATCTCTCCCTCAGGCCAGCTTGATTTTTAAAGCACATCTCATAATCTGGCTTTGGTAGTAACAGTCATGTATTATTACTCAAATATCCAAATCTTAAGCTTCTTTAGGAAATCATTTTCTGTATGAATGGGGGAATGGGAGCAGTTACTAATGTGTAACTAATGTCACAGCTGGCCCCTTCATCACCTATTCTCACTGTGGCTGTAACCTATGATGTTACCCTTGTGGGAAGGGTATTGATGGAAATTCTTCTATAGTTTAAGAGTCTCAAGTTTGTTTCTTTGCTTCTTCTTTGTGAAATGGAAATAGCATTGGATTTTTGTCTTTGACATGATTTTAAATTAAGAAAAACATTCCTAGAGGAGATTTATATTTTTCAGACACACTAGAATTTTAAACTGTGATGAGGAAATTACTGTTTTGTATGCTTTTACAAAATTTGTTGCATTTTGCCTCATCAAAAAATGTGGTTTTAAATCTACTGAAAATTCCATGCACTGGAAAAAAAAGATGATTTAAGTTGCAGAAGCACTAGCCTGGTTTAATGAGTGAAGGTAACACTACTGTGGGCAAGGTAGAGAATAGGAGCAGTACTGTCAGAAAGCTAATGCTGACTGATGTGGTTAGAAAAAGAGAAAGAGAGTATGTTCTGTAGAGGTGTGTGTGGTGAGGTATGAGGGAAGGGATGTCTCAGC
>NW_021613410.1:0-1057 GCF_004785775.1 Grammomys surdaster | reverse complement strand
TCAATCTATAGGTTTGGAAAGTGGAGGTGCCCAATGTCAGTGACACAAGAATCACTCTTGAAAGGATGCCTCAGCTTCTTAGATGTACAGGGAGAAAATTAGCACAGAGGCAAAGGGTGTTCCCCATGACATCAGCAGCCCCTTCTTTGGGCATTCCATTGTATCCTGGAGAGTTCTTGGCACCCCTTGTGATGTCACCAGTGTTGTAGTGACAACAAGTGCACTGAGCTCTCTCAGTCAGTGTCTACAGCATATGCTCATAGACATGTTTGCCTGATGGAGGAGACTTTTTGGACGAGGAGAGATGGATATGACAGAAACTAGAGAGAGGCAGAAAGAAGCTGGCCTTTCATCTGAGAATAATGAAGGACGAAGGAAGTGGTCTTGGGGACTGTGGAGTAAGTCCTGGGAAGGGGATGTTGAGCTTCCTGTCAGGAGTGGTCTGAGTTGCCCTTTCTAGACCTTTGGGAACAGAAACTGGCGTCACCGGAAATCAAAAGAATTTCCATGATTATCTCAATACTTGAACATCAAGGATTTCAGAACATTAGTTTCTCCATTCCTAAAGGCAGGTGATGGCAAGGCCAAAGCAGGTATTTTCAAACACCAAGTCTTTATTTTGACTGAGTATTATGGTTGTTCCATTGGGACAAAATGAGACCATAAAGAGTTACAGAGGGTCTAACTTATGCAAATTTAGGGAACAGCATCACTGCACTTCACTCCTATGGCTTTTTTTTCTTTCTTTTTTTTTCTAGTGGCTATCTAACAGTTGTACCAGAGAAAAAATTGTGCTTCTGACCATGATCTTACATTCTTAGAACTCCTCTGACCTCCTCACCCTGAAAGTATCCACTGTAGCTTTATTTATCACCCAGTGTGTGCGGCAGGCATTTCTATAGTATAACCAAAACCTGTCAGTGTTAATACACTCACACAATGAATGTTATTGCCACTTCTGTGATGTTTGGTGTTTCAGTAGAGAGAATTGCTCAGTGTGTTGACTATGCTGTCACACTGCATGACTTTTTAATCCAAATACTGGACCTTGAGTAAC
>NW_021613409.1:0-2127 GCF_004785775.1 Grammomys surdaster | reverse complement strand
TGCTGAGGCTAGAAACTTCCAGGAGTAGGCCAAGGTTAGCTGATAGAGAAAGTACTCCTCCCAGACAACACTTAAAACAGGAGAATCAAAGTTACTAATACATGCAGTTCTGGCTAGTGTTTGGTAGTTCTATAACAGTAACTGATCGTTTGTCTAGAAATTTGTTTTTAATTTTCCATGGGACAAATGTTGAGAAGACATTTCTAAAACAAGGTATGATTAGTAAAAGCAGAAAGATGCGAAGGAGAAGGGTCAGGAACAAAAGTGTTCACTTACATATATGATCATCAAAGATCCAGGGGCTAGAGACATTGAGTTCTTCCTTACATTTTGAAGGTTTGCTTGTTTCTTTGTTTTGTTTTGTTTAACTGTGCCTGATTGGTTTATATGGAAGCAGCATTCCACTGAGAGGAAGAAGCAAAGGCCACCTTTTAAGCTGTAGGAAGATCTAATCCCCTTTGTTTTTTTGGAGTACCACCATAGCCAGTGATTCAATTTATCTTTGAAGAAAAAGTATGATTTGGGCCACCTGTTACAGTTCCTAGATGCACTGTGAAGAAAACGAAGATACCAGGTCTAGGAAGTGGTCACTCCTGCTGTCCATGTGACAGAACATGTAAATCTTTTTTACAACAGCTGGGAGAGGCACGATTTCAACTCTTCTTCCATTATGTGAGGCATCTATTGAGTCCAGGAGCGGAAATGGTAGGGGTTCTTCTCCATGTTTCATTCCCAACTTGGGAAAGAGAAATATTGGCATGCAATGAACTAGTAAGTAGGCAACAGTAGACTTGAGTACCACAAGAATCATGGTGTTATGGAGTGTAGGGCACTGAGGATGAGGTGGGGTATTAAGAGTTAAAGTTTGTTGCAGTCTAGGGGATGTAATGCCCCTATAAAATGTATCCTGAATGCCTTGGAGCAGTTGGCCATGGCAAGGAGAGTAATATGAGAAAGTTAGGGAGTCATGGCAACCCCGGGATCAGTGAAGTTGATGAATTACAAAGTAAGGTTACTTGGCAGGGTTACAGGAGAAGCTGTAAGTGCCATTTGTGAGCTAGTCTCAGAAGGAAAAAACTGTCAGCCATCTCCAAAGTGGCAAGGTTGTGTGACATTAAGGAGGCAGTCAAAAGCAGGAGACAAACTAATAGGTTTATATTGTTTAGGAGAGAGAGTGTTAAAGAGGTAATAACCTTGGCAGAATGTATAATTATGTCTTCTACTTGCCCTCTCTCCAGAGGTTAGGTAATTAGGAAGCATTGTGAGAATTCCCTGTTCTATGTCAGTGTTGCACAGATAACAAGTGACTGTGATGACAACCCTATCTGATATTATCCAGAAAACAGTGTATACAAGACTTAGGGAATTCTTCACAAGATGTGATAGATTGTCGGAACAAGAGAGGAGAGTGGGATTGTGTTTTCTATATAACAGGGAACCAGCACCCAGACAAACATCAACAGTGTGGTTGCCTAGACAAGACTTGGGAAATGCCTTGATTCTTTTGATTTGAAATCTGTGGTTCTCTGCAATATTTGGTCTTAAATTATCTTCATGTTCCTTTAGGATAATCTCTGAGTTTTTGAATTATTTGATATCTCTGTTTTCTAGCCCCTTATCTTTATACATTGGACTTTTCCCTTCTATCCATTTCCTATGGGTCTGTCTTTCATATATCAGCCACATGATTTCTTTCACTACATTAACTGCCTTCACAGAGTCCAGTCCCCTCTAAATTCTCCCACAATCTCTTTTTACCTAAGATGGACTGAGTTCTCTAAAACATGGCAATTGCTCTCTTTCTGTATTTTTTCATTTTGTTTCTGTCAAGACAGGGCCATTGTAGACCAGGGGAGACTGAATCTGATCTTCAGTATTTCAACCAGTACATGCAGTGTTCCTTGATGAAGCTCTTTATAGTACTCACATATAATATGAATACATGTGAGCCACCATAGCTATGTGAAAGATATATTTAGAACAGCACTGAATTTGAACAATAACAGGAAAGAAGTAGTGGAGAGAGACTATCATAATCATGGTATGGAGTGCTAGATTCTTCAAACCAGTTTTACTTTGTTTTTTAAATTTAACACCATCAATGCTACCTGAATTTTTTTCCTGTTC
>NW_021613408.1:0-1686 GCF_004785775.1 Grammomys surdaster | reverse complement strand
AATACCCTCCCAGAAGCAGGGAAAACTCCTTTGGTTACCAGAAGAAAAGAGAAGAGAAGTTTACAAGCAGTCAGTCGCAGTCTCCAACACCACCAAAGCCTCCATCATCGAGTTTCGAACTGGGGCTGTGCAACTTCCCCCCACGACCTGGAGCTGCAGGCAATTTGAAGACAGATGACTTATTTGAAAACAGTCTTTCCAGCTTGATCATAGGATCTTCAAAGGAAAGAAAGCTCAGCACAGATGCAAGCACAAACACTGTTCCTGTAGCGGGACCCAGAGAGCCCTCCATGCCAGCACCCTGTGCTGTGTCAGCAGCGTTTGAACGCTCCCCTTCCCCGGCCCATTTACTGGAGGAACCCAAGGTGGCAGAAAAGCCGAGGGAAACTCACAGTGTGGACAGACAACCTTCTACTCCTACTACAACTGCATGTAAATCCGTGCAGGTGAATGGAGCAGCAACAGAATTGCGAAAGCCCAGGTATGCAGAGATCTGTCAGAGGAGAAGTAAAGAGCCTGCTTCCTCCTCCCCATTGTAACCCTCCAAACACTGTCGCCTGTGGGAAGGAGAAGAAGCTTGTCGCCTGTGGAGAGATACAGAGAGCCCTCTGCCCTCAAGTACACTCCTGGGGTCCCCAAAGATCAGGGGAGGCAGCCTGGGCACAGACCCTCTCCTCCAGCTGCCTGCTAGCGCCTGAACAAGGAACAGAACACTCCTCCCAAGTCTCCTCAGTGAAAGCTGGATGGCTGGGAGGGGTCTGGAAGAGCTGTATTCATCGAAGGAAGCTCTCCCACTCAGTACAGGATGAGCTGCTGTTTAGGAGCTTGCAGTGTCTGTGGGGCCCATGGGATACCTGCAAGTTACTTCCTTCTGTGAGTCGGATTTCCCCCCTCTTGGAAAAAAAATCTATTTTTCAGGACTTAATTATATAATATAAAACTTATTTTAGGTTGGTGCTTAACTGGAGGTGATACAGAAGTCTGATGTTTTTCAGGATAGAAAATATATTTATCCGAACAAATGGATATTTTTTATTAAGCCTCCACCTGGCTCTGAATTCAAAGCTATAATGAGTTTTTCTAAATTAAGGGAACTCTGCTACTTCTGTTTGGTTTTTTTTGTTTTGTTTTTGTTTTCTTAATAGCTGGTCTGCAAGTACACATTGGTAGGGTATCCCAGCAGACAGATGGGGGCTGATAGCACTGGCAGGAATAGCCTGAACCTCACAGAGCAAGGGACTGGCAGTGTCAGGGCACTGAGAAACTGGCATAGGAGCTGTGTGTTCATCGAAACCATTAGCTAACAGGTAACTCTAGCTTTAAAACAAGATACAGATGTACATGTGGTTCTTTTTTGATCTAGTGGGCAGAATGAACCTGCACAGAGCACCTGAAACCTTTGAGTTGATGTCCTGCCAGCAAGTAATCAGCCTCTCCCTCCAGTTCCAAGTGGCTACCCTGTAAAATAAATTCGAAGCACATTGTGAATAGAACCTAGATGAAATTAGAAATTGCTGCCCACTGACATCAGACCATGAAGTTGTACCATGATGTGTGTGCCTGTGAGTTAGTGGGCTGCCTGGCTCCCAACTTCCAGTGCCTGCTCTGTCTGTGTCCCCCATACACTCTCTCTGGAGATTCCTGTCTTAGCCAGCTCTGTGTGAATGTCTTCCTGTACCTCTGCAT
>NW_021613407.1:0-1383 GCF_004785775.1 Grammomys surdaster | reverse complement strand
AGCACCTATGATTAAGAATGAAAATCAGTCAATTTTTCTGGAAATGGATGTACTTTGAGGTCACTGTGTTACACAGAGTAATGTAGCCCAACAGAGACAGATGCTACAATTTTTCCTTAGATGCGGGATCTCAGTGGTTTGAGGCTGGGCTAAAGGAAAGGGGAAGTATGTGGGATCTGGAGGATAAGAAGCAGGGTGAGATAGAGAGTAACAGAAAGTGACACAGTCAAAGACAAGTCAGGAAAAGAAATGTGGATGTTGGCCAGGCAGGGATGCCTCTCAGATTTCTCCCCACATTTCATCTCAACCCTCGGGAGGCAAGACAGGCAAATCTGTGAGTTTGAGGCTACCCTGGTCTACAGAGAAAATTCCAGGTTAGCCAAGTCCACACAAAGAAACCCAGTCTACAAAGACCAAGAAGAGCAAACCAAACTAAAGCAGGAAAGAGAAAGAAAGAAGGAAGGAAAGAAAGAAAGACAGACAGACAGACAGACAGACAGACAGAAAGAAAGAAAGAAAGAAAGAAAGAGAAAGGAAGAAGAAAGGAAGTAAAGAAAGGAAGGAAAGAAAGGAAATGGATGGATGTTAATCCACAAAGAAATGAAAAACCTAAACAAACAAAAACCTAAAGGCAAAGCTGAAAGCAAAACCTCTAAATGCATAAATTCTCATAAACAGAAAACCAAACCTCTGAGCTTGTGGAAAGAAAACATAGGAAAGAACTCACTGTGTGGAAGTGTAGCTGATGTTCAATGTCAAAATCCAAACAATCACCAAGTCAAAATCCGATCCAGTCTCCAACCACCGAGTTCAATCTATGCACTAACCAACAAGTCCTACAGATCACCAAACGGCTCTCTGCACAGAAGGACACAAAAGAGTCCAGACAGTGCATTATATGATCAACTGTCGGTCATTCCTCACAAAGGCTCTCTGTGACATCAGAGCATCAGTGGCCACTCAGAGCTGGGACACCCCACTGTGGCTTTTCTCACTTTTTGGTCCCAACAGGCTCTACCTGTTACTGTTCATTTCACTGAGACCAATGCCCTGACAAGAGGCACCTGTTGGGAGCGAGAACTTTATTTAGGCTCATGCTATGAGGGGTTTGCTGGAAATGTTGGAATTCCTCCCCTGGGGTTTTAGTCTCACGCCAAAAAGAATGTTTCAGATTGCATGGAGACAAGATAAAATGGATTTGGAGGGACATCTAGTGGTTTCCAGAAGGAGAAAAACAAGAAATATGATCTCCCTCTGTTTCTGTCCCTGTGTCTCTGTCTCTGTGTATCTGTCGCTCTCTGACTCCCCTCCCTCTCCCCTCCTGCCCTCCCCTCTATGTGTGTGTGTGTGTACCTGTGGATCTTAGAGGGCTATATTGGGGAC
>NW_021613406.1:0-1233 GCF_004785775.1 Grammomys surdaster | reverse complement strand
TAATATATACTGATTATAGTTTTATAAACTATATATTATACTTTGTATTCTGAAGAAATATTTCACACACACACACATAAATACAAACACACACACACACATATATATATAGATGGATAGATATAGATATAGATATAGATATAGATAAAAATATAGATATAGATAGATATAGATGTGAAAAAAATATGTGTTTATCAATTTGGATTATGTTGTAAATAACCACAACATATAAAAAAAGTCAATATTGTCAATATCATTAACTAGTAAAATAATATTTCACATTTATAAATATATATCAATAAATACATATATATTTATATATCATACATGTAAATATATATTAAATATATACATAAATATATCCAATATATTTTATACAAATCGCATATAAAATATGTAAACTATATAAAAATATGCATAAATATAATATAAATAAATACTAAAGTTAATATAAATAGTTTTATAAATATAGATGTATTATACATGTATATTTTATATATATTGTATATGTACATATAATTAGTCAATATATGTTCAAATTATAGTACCAACTAGCAGTTATGGATAATATGTTCTTTGCTCACATAATATATAATGATTATAGTTCTATAAATTATTTATTATATATTATAGTGTGAAGAAATATTTCACATATACATAAATGAAAATACATACAGGCTTCCAAAAAGCGGCTTAGGTGAATGGTTCCAACTTACAAAAAAATTCAATATTTACCCTTATTTCACATTTATTGATACAGAACAATAAATACGTATGTATTTATATTTTGCACTTACATAAACCATATATAGTAAATATATACATACATATATAATATATTTTATATAAATTATACATAAAACATAAAATATACATATAAGTATATATTAGATACATACATATATATCTTATAAAAATATGTTGTATGTCATATACATGAATATATATTATAAATATACATCATATATGTTTTACCTATATAATCAGTAAATATATTGAATTTTAATTGCCGTTTTTACTCAAATGTATTGATAACACATCCTTTACTCCTATTGTATTTACTAATCATAGTGTTATACACTATATATTATATTATGCTTTTTGAGATTTTTCCCAGCTCCCCTCAATGTTGAATTCACTTCCTGTCTTCCTATTATTTTGAAATCAGGTTTCTCAGACACAAAATTCTAATAAAACCCAGGACAATGTTGAAAGATTAAGTAAAATCAATAT
>NW_021613405.1:0-1480 GCF_004785775.1 Grammomys surdaster | reverse complement strand
ACATACCGATGTCATAGATACCGATGCCATAGATACCAATGTCATGGTTAACGATATCATAGATACAGATATCATAGATACAGATGTCATAGATACAGATGTCATAGATACCGATGTCATAGATTCCGATCTCATAGATACCGATGTCATAGATTTCGATCTCATAGATACTGATGTCATAGAAAGCGATGTCATAGATACCGATGTCATAGATACCGATGTCAAAGATATCGATGTCATACATATCGATGTAATATATACCGTAGTCATAGATACCGATGTCATAGATACCGATGTCATAGATACCGATGCCATAGATAACGATGTCATAGATACCCATGCCATAGATACCAATGTCATGGATACACATATCATAGATACAGGTATCATAGATACAGATGTCATAGATACAGATGTCATAGATACCGATGTCATAGATACTAATGTCATAGATACCGATGTCATAGATACAGATGTCATATATACCGATTTCCTACATACCGATGTCATAGATTTCGATGTCATAGATACCAATGTCATAGATACAGATGTCATAGATACCGATGTCATAGATAACGATGTCATTGACACTGATGCCATAGATACCGATGTCATAGATACCTATGTCATCGATACCGATGTCATAGATACCGATGTCATAGTTACCGATGTCATAGATTCCGATGTCATAGATACCGATGTCATATATACCGATGTCATAGATACCGATGTCATAGATACCGATGCCATACATACTGATGTCATAGAAAGCGATGTCATAGATACCGATGTCATAGGTACCGATGTCATAGTTACTGATGTCATAGATACCTATGTCATAGATACCGATGTCATAGATACCAATATCATCGATACCGATATCATAGATACAGATATCATAGATACCGATGTCATAGATACCAATGTCATAGATAACGATGTCATAGATACAGATGTCATAGATACCGATGTCATAGATAACGATGTCATAGATTTTGATGTCATAGATACGGATGTCATAGATAACGATGTCATAGATACTGATGTCATAGAAAGCGATGTCATAGATACCGATGTCATAGGTACCGATGTCATAGTTACTGATGTCATAGATACCTATGCCATAGATACCGATGCCATAGATACCAATATCATCGATACCGATATCATAGATACAGATGTCATAGATACCGATGTCATAGATACCGATGCAATAGATACCGATGTCATAGATACCGATGTCATAGATACCGATGCAATAGATACCGATGTCATAGATACCGATATCATAGACACCGATGTAGTAGATAACGATGTCATAGATACCGATGTCATAGATACCGATGTCATAGATACTGATGTCATAGAAAGCGATGTCATAGATACCGATGTTATAGATACCGATGCCATAGATACGAATATCATGGATAACGATATCATAGATACAGATGTCATAGATACAGATGTCATAGATACCGAT
>NW_021613404.1:0-3031 GCF_004785775.1 Grammomys surdaster | reverse complement strand
AGAGAGAGAGAGAGAGAGAGAGAGAGAGAGAGAGAGAGAGAGAGAGAAGATGGTGGAGAAGAAAGAGGGTTTGAGATGTTTTATTGGTTATTTTTGTTTTATTTTGTTTTTAAGACAGGGCTTTCCATGGACTTGCACATATAAAAAAGCATCTCCTAGAAAAGGACCCTGATGATCACTTACCTTGTATTTCTTAAGCCTGATACTAGCCAAAGGCTAGATGACCACTAACTCTCAACTGCCAATTAATTTTTACTGGATGTTGCCAGGCATAGAAGAAAATATCTGTAATCCCAGCACTTGTGGAGAAAGGAAGATTAAGAGTTCAAGGTCAGCCTCAATTACATAAATCCCCACCCTCAAATGTTCCCCTTCTTTAAAAAAAAAAATTGGCTGTTCGAAGAATATACTTAGTATAAAAAGATTCCAACCTCCTAGAATTAAATTATAAAACCACAAAAATCTGCTGTGCCTATCAAGTTAAGTTAAAGGCACAATAGTTCATGCCTATAAACTCGGCAATCAGAAGGCAGAGTCAAGCAAGAGGTTGGCATGATTCCCAAGCTAGCCTGGGTTACACAGGGAGTTCTAAGCCAGCCCAGGCTACACTGTAGACCCTGTCAACAAACAAAAACAAATTCAACTATTTCAAATTTTAGACTAGAAAATTACTAAGCCATTCCAAGTAATATAAAACTTAAGAAAACATGTGAGTTTAAAAATACACCAGAACCAGGATTTCTAAGGCCAATGGAAGCTGCTACATTTGTCTCTATAGCCTCCAAAAATAATACAAACAAGAAGGAAAAGCATGAGTGTACAGTACCATATAATCAGGAAAACCAGCAGAACGGTGGTACCCAAACCTCAGAAACTCTGTAAGTTAAGAAAATGAAAAGGCTAATGCAAAAAAAAAGGCCAAATCCCAACCGCAAACCTTTAGGGTAACAAGAGCAGCCAGAGGAAAAGCAGTAAAGGAGAGAGGACAGGAGCCAATGGCGGCCCACAGTCGAGGGAGAGAACAATACCCTCCACAAGTGTGAACACTCAGAGGAAAATGTTCCTATAATAGAAATAAAGGGCTTGTTTAAAATTTCCATTTATTTGTATGTGCATGTGTGTACATGGTATTTGTATGTGGCATATGGGCACTGGGGCATGTGTGTGCATGTGTGTATGATATTTGTATGTGCTGTATGGGCACTGGGGCATGTGTATGCATTTGTGTGCATGGTATTTGTATGTGGCGTGGCGTATGGGCACTGGTGATTTGACTCTGTTTCCCATGATTGCACAGCAAGGGCTCTTATCTGAGCCTTCTTCCAAGACCCCTAGAAATAAAAGTTGAAATTGTAAATGAATTTTAAAAATTAGTTATAAATAGTGACATCACTTTTTAGAGTCATCATCAAGCGGATCTGAAAATCCAAGTAAAATGGATAATTTACTGGAGAAATAGAGATGACTAAAATTGATCCCATTAGAAACAAAATAGAAAAGAAATACAGAAAACTAGGTTGAGGATGTGTATCAGTTGGTAGGGATCTTACCTAGCATGTAGGAGGCCCTGGGTTCAATCCTAAGCAAAAATGGGATATGGTGATACAAGCCTGTCACCACAGCACTCAGGAGGTGACAAAGGGAGGACTATGTATTCAAGGTCATCTTCAGTTACTTAAGAGTCAGTGGCTAGCTTCAGTGGGCTACATTAACCTCGTCTCAGAAGAGAGAAGAGGGGATGGGGGAAGGAAAGAGGAAAGAACAAAGGACGAACGGAAAGAACACAGACAAATCACTAGACAACTACCTTTATTTGCCCCCCAAAACTCTGACTCAAACAGTATCACACAAAATTCTACCACATCTATAAAAAGTATGCGGTTCCAGTGTTCCATAAATGGTTGCAGAGCATTAAAATTGAAAAACAATCTTTTTATGAGGCAAGTATAAAACTAAAACCCAGAAAACCCAGGGCTATGGGCTAGGGCCAGCGATGGAGCGCTTGGCTCGCACAGGCCCAGGATCCCCAGTGTCACAGGAAATAAGTAAACTTCTATGTGATTTCAATGTGGCAAAGGAAGACTATCAAAGACCTAAATAAAGTGACATCTGAACTCAATAAATGGAACCAAAAAAGGGGAGAGACAGCGATTACAGCAGTACATGATGGTACACACCTGTAATCTAGGCACTTAAGCGACGGGTAGGAGAATCAGGAGATCAAGGCCAGCCTGGATATACAGAGTTCAGGCCAGTCTGTGCTTCATGAGACCGTCTCTAAAATAATAAAAGCAAGCCAGGCAGTGGCAGCACACACCTAAAACTAGCACTCAGGAGAAAGAGGCAGAGGCAGGCAGATCCCGGAGTTTGGGGACAGCCAGGGCTATACAGAGGAGCCCTGTCTTGAAGAAAAACAAAAACAAACAAACAAAACATTGAAAATTAAACAGTAGAGGGATGGAGAGATGGCCCAGCAGCTAAAAGCACTGGCTTCTCTTACGGAGGACCTGGGTTCAATTCCCAGCACCCACATGGCTGTTTGCAACTCCAGTTTCAGGGGATCCACTGCCCTCTTCTGGTCTCTGTGGACACCAGGTATGCAAGTGGTGTAAAGACATACACGCAAGCAAAAAGTAAATTTTTAAAAAAAATTCAAGTAAAATTATGAAAGGCTTGTAAGACAAAAGGGGGATTATTTGTGAGATGATTAATGAAGCTAGAAACAGGCGTAAAGCTTGGGTAACCATGTCATGTCAACATTAAGGTATTTTTTTCCTGAAGCAGGGAGAGCTTGGGGTCTTGCTATGCATGGTATCTGGACTCAAGCAAGTCCCCCGCAACAGCCCAGGCACACACATTGCCATACTTGATTTGATATTAATTTCTTGATTTTGATTATTATATTTGATTGGACTTGATAGATATAATATGTGAACTATGTTAATTTGATTGTTATAATTTGCTGTGCGAGTCTGTAACTTACTCATTTTTAGGCACAGGATATAGCCCTAGCTAGTCTGGAACTCGTTGC
>NW_021613403.1:0-1572 GCF_004785775.1 Grammomys surdaster | reverse complement strand
TCAACACGTTCTATAGTGCTTATCTATTGGAATCTAGCAACTTACTTTGACATTCCATATAAACAATGAAAGATACATGACCGGGTGTTAAAAGTGTTTCTGCTTTAAACCAAAAAAACTTCCTAACTGAAATGTCACGTGTAACATGATTTAGGTGTTTTCAGCTCTGTTGTTCTTGCCTTTAGCTTTGGAAGTAAGAATACACTGCAATGCATGTATCTTTACATTAGGTTTGTTCAATACCTTCTATAGTGCATTTCTGCTAGAATCTAGCAACTAACTTGGACACTACATGTGATAGAATGAAAGATACATGGCCGGGTGTTAAAAGTGTTTCTGCTTTAAACCAAACACACTTCCTAACTGAAATGTCACGTGTAACATGATTTATGTGTTTTCAGCTCTGTTGTTCTTGTCTTTAGCTCTGGAAGTAATAATATACTGCAATGAGTGTATCTTTACATTAGGTTTGTTCAATATGTTCTATAGTGCTTTTCTGCTGGAATCTAGCAACTTACTTGGACATTCCATATGAAACATTGAAAGATACATGGCCGGGTGTTAAAAGTGTTTCTGGTTTAAACCAAACACACTTCCTAAATGAAATGTCACATGTAACATGATTAGGTGTTTTCAGCTGTGTTGTATTTGTCTTTAGCTCGGGAAGTAAGAATACAAAGCATTGGGTGTATCTTTACATTAGGTTTGTTCAATATTTTCTATAGTGCTTTTCTGCTGGAATCTAGCAACTTACCTGGACATTCCATATGAAACAATGAAAGATACATTGCTGAGTTTTAAAAGTGTTTCTGCTTTAAACCAAACACACTTCCTAACTGAAATGACACATGTAACATGATTTTCGTTTTTTCAGCTGTGTTGTATTTGCCTTTAGCTCTGGAAGTAAGAACACACTGCAATGTGTCTATCTTTACATTTGATTTGTTCAATATGTTCTGTAATTTTTTTCTGCTGGAATCTCGCAACTTACTTGGACATTCCATATCAAACAATGAAAGATACATGGCCCGTAGTTAAAAGTGTTTCTGCTTTAAACCAAACACACTTCCTAACTGAAATGTCACATGTAACATGATTTAGGTGTTTTCAGCTGTGTTGTATTTGCCTTTAGCTCTGGAAGTAAGAATACACTGCAATGCCTGTATCTTTACATGAGGTTTGTTCAGTATGTTCTATAGTGCTTTTCTGCTGGAATCTAGCAACTTACATGGAAATTCCATATCAAACAATGAAAGATACTTGGCCGGGTGTTAAAAGTGTTTCTGCTTTAAACCAAATTCACTTCCTAAGTGAAATGTCACATGTAACGTTATTTAGGTGTTTTCAGCTGTGTTGTACTTGCCTTTAGCTCTGGAAGTAATAGTACACTGTAATGCATGTATATTTACATTAGGTTTGTTCAACACGTTCTATACTGCTTTTCTATTGGAATCTAGTAACTTACTTGGACTTTACATATGAAACAATTAAAGATACATGGCCGGGTGTTACAAGTGATTCTGCGTTAAACCAAACACACTTCCTAACTGAAATGTCACATGTAACATGATT
>NW_021613402.1:0-1658 GCF_004785775.1 Grammomys surdaster | reverse complement strand
TATTTCTGATTTACTATGAAATCTGACTGATGACTAATGATTATTCATGTCCGTTCATTTCTGATTGACTATTATCCATGATGCTGAATACTGATTATTCATGTTCATTTATTTCTGACTTACTATTATCTATGACTGATGACTAATGACATTTCACCTTTATATATTTCTCATTTACTATGAACTCTGAATGATGACTATTGATTAATCAAGTTGGTTTGTTCTTGATTTACTGTTATCCACGAATGCTGAATATTGATTATTCATGTTCATTTATTTCTGAATTACTATTCCCTATAACTGATGACTATTGATATTTCAGCTTTATATATTTTTGATTTCCTATTAACTATGACATATGACTATTGGTTTTTCATGTTCATTTATTTATGAATTAGTGTTATCCTCGAATGGTTATTATTGATTATTCATGTTCATTTATTTCTGACTTATTATTTTCTATTACTGATGACTAATGCTATTTCACTTTTATTTTTTTCTGCTTTCCCATGAACTCTAACTGATGACTATTGATTAATCACGTTAGTTTGTTTCTGATTGCCTATTATCCACGATTGCTGAATGTTGATTATTCATGTTCATTTATTTCTGACTTACTATTATCTATGACTGATGACTAATGATATTTCACCTTTATATATTTCTCATTTACTATGAACTCTGAATGATGACTATTGATTAATCAAGTTCGTTTATTCTTGATTTACTGTTATCCACGAATGCTGAATATTGATTATTCATGTTCATTTATTTCTGACTTATTATTTTCTATTACTGATGACTAATGTTATTTCACTTTTATTTTTTCTGCTTTCCCATGAACTCTAACTGATGACTATTGATTAATCATATTAGTTTGTTTATTTACTATTATCCATGTATGCTGAATATTGATTATTCATGTTCATTTATTTCTGACTTACTATTATCTAGGTCACACTACTATTGATATTTCTCTTTTATTTATTTCAGCTTACACATGAACTCTAACTGATGACTATTGATTAATCAATTTCATTTGTTTTTGATTTACTATTATCAACGAATGCTGAATTTTGATTATTCATGTTCATTTATTTCTGACTCATTATTTTCTATGACTAATGACTGATAATATTTCACCTTTATATATTTCTGATTTACTATGAACTCTAACTTATGAATTTTGATTAATCAAGTTCTTTTTTCTAATTTACTATTATCCATTAATGCTGAATGTTGACTATTCATGTTCATTTATTTCTGACATACTATTATCTATGACTGATGACTATTGATATTTGTCATTTATATATTGGTGATTTAATATGGACTCTGACTGCTGACTATTGATTAATGAAGTTCGTTTGTTTCTGATTTACAGTTATCCAAGTATGCTGAATATTGATAATTCATGTTCACTTATTTCTGACTTACTCTTATCTATGACAGATGACTATTAATATTTCAGCTATTTTATTTCTGATATCCTATAACTATGACATATTACTATTGTTGTTCATGTTCATTTATTTCTGACTTACTATTTTATATGACTGATGACTAATGATATTTCACCTTTATATATTTCTGATTTACTATGAACTCTGACTGATTACTATTGATTAATCAAGTCCGTTTGTTTCTTATTTACTTTT
>NW_021613401.1:0-1494 GCF_004785775.1 Grammomys surdaster | reverse complement strand
CTGAAATCATGTTACATGTGAAATTTCAGTTAGAATGTGTGTTTGGCATAAAGTATAAACACTTGTACCATCTGGCCATGTATATTTATTTGTTTCATATGGTATGTCCAAGAAAGTTGCTAGATTCCAGCAGAAAAACACTATACAACCTACTGAATAAACCTAGAGTTAAGATAAGCACATTGTAAAGCATTCGAACTTCCAGAGCTAAAAGCAATTACAATACAGCTCAAAAGACTTAAACAACATTATATATGATATTTCAGTTAGGACTTGTGTTTCCTATAAAGCTTATACACTTATACCATCCAGCCAGTTATATTTCATTGTTTCATATGGAATGCCCAAGGAAGTTACTATATTCCAGCAGAAAAGCAGTATAAAATGTATTGAACAAACCTACGATAAAGATACGGGCATTGCAAACCATTTGTACTTCCAGAACTAAAGGCAAGTACAATACAGCTGAAGAGACTTAAACAATGTTACATGTGACATTTCAGTTAGAACCTGTGTTTGCTTAAAGCATAAACACTTGTACCATCCGGTCATGCATACTACATCGTGTCATATGGCATGTCCAAGCAAGTTGTTAGATTCCAGAAGAAAAGCACTATACATCGCATTGAACAAACCTACAGTAAAGATAAGCACATTGTAAAGCATTCGTACTTCCAGAGCTAAAAGCAAGTACAATACATCTCAAAAGACTTAAACAACGTTATATATGTTATCTAAGTTAGGACTTGTGTTTCCTATAAAGCTTATACACCTATACCATCCAGCCAGGTATATTTCATTGTTTCATATGGAATGTCCAAGGAAGTAGCTAGATTCCAGCAGAAAAGCACTATACAACGTATTGAACAAACCTCCAGTAAAGACATGCGCATTGCAAAGCATTCGTACTTCCAGAACTAAAGGCAAGTACAATACAGCTGAAGAGACTTAAACAATGTTACATGTGACATTTCAGTTTGTGACTGTGTTTGCTTTAAAGCATAAGCACTTGTACCATCCGGTCTCGTATACTTCATTGTTTCATATTGCATGTCCAAGAAAGTTCCTAGATTCCAGCAGAAAAGCACTATACAACTTATTGAACAAATTTAGTCTAAAATGCATTGCAGTGAATTCGTACTTCCAAAGCAAAAGTCAAGTACAATACAGCTGAAAAGACTTTACAATGTTACATGTGACATTTCAGTTAGGACTTGTGTTTGCTTTAAAGGATATACACTTGTACCATCCGTTCATGTATACTACATTGATTCATATGGCATGTCCATGTAAGTTGCTAGATTCCAGCAGAAAAGCACTGTACAATGTATTGAACAAACCTCCAGTAATGATACGGGCATTGCAAAGAATTCGTACTTCCAGAAGTAAAGGCAAGTACAACACCACTGAAAACACTCAAATTATGAAACATGTGACATTTTGTGTAGGACGTTTGTTTGCTTTAAAGCATAAACACATGTACCATCCGGTCTC
>NW_021613400.1:0-1037 GCF_004785775.1 Grammomys surdaster | reverse complement strand
TGCCTCTCTGCCTCTCTGCCTCTCTGCCTCTCTGCCTCTCTGCCTCTCTGCCTCTGCCTCTGCCTCTGCCTCTGTCTCAGCAGTACTGGGATAGCATGCATGCACTACCTCGGATCCCACACTCGGATCGAACACTGGTCCTCACACTTGCACAGGAGGCATTCTGCACCCTGACCTATCTTCCCAGCCCCCATCACTTACTTTTCTAAGAGTTTTAAATGTATTAATTGCATCACATTATCACTTGAGAAAAAGGAATCCTTAAACTTTGGGTTTAAATATATAATACAGGAAGCTCCTTTTTGGGGTGTTGGGGGGGGGCGGTTCTTCAAGACAGAGTTTCTCTGTGTAATGGCCCTGGTTGTCCTGGAACAAGGTTTGTTCAAGCTGGCCTTGAACTCAGAGAGATCCACCTGCCTCTGTCTCCCAAGTGCTGGGATTAAGCACATGCACCACCACTCCCTGCCTGCGCTTTCAGATCATAAGATAACTTTTAAAGTTTCTAAGTCTAGATAATCTTAAAATATGTAAATATATGTCATGAGTCTCTACTGTATTCTTTTCGCTAGCACAACTGTTAAAGAAAACCTGTCTAAGCATGGTGGCACATAGCCAGGTTTACAGAAGCAGACATGGCAATCAGCAGGTTGTTACTGGCAATGACCCAGTCCAGGTATTTCTCCAGGCCATTCTGTTCCAGGTAGAAGGTGAAATCATGCTTGGCAGACAGGCAGTACATGGATTGCTTTAAGTCAATCACTAGACAAACCAGTATATCAGTGAGTATCTAATGGTTGGTCTTCTGCCTCATTTTTACTTCAGAGTTGTGACCATTTTATGCCTCTACTGTCCTTCACTTATCCTAATTGTCAAGTCAGGCATGGTACTGCATACCTTCAATCCCAGCATGCGGGAGACACAGTCAGGGCATCTCTGTAAGCTTGAGCCTAGTTCTCGATTCACAGTGAGTTCCAGGCCAGCCAGGGAGACAGAGTGACACCTTATCTCAATTATAAATATATGAGATATATTATATA
>NW_021613399.1:0-1613 GCF_004785775.1 Grammomys surdaster | reverse complement strand
ATGTTGTTCACTCTTATGGGAAACATTTCAAGGAGTAGAGTAAAATGAGAAACCAAAAGTCCAAAATCAAGGGGTTCAAATATAGTGTTCACAACAGGGTTTCAGAAAGTAGAACGGTGTTAAGTCATGTATCCGAAGATACTAAATGGAAGGAACTGAGAATTGACCAACGGGAAATATCCTCCCCAGCTAGGGTTTCTCTTTGTACATTGTCAGTTGAGAAAGGGATGGTTTATATTATATAGGCCTTTTAATGCTGCAGTTATTTTTTTTTCATTTGGACAAAAGAAGATATGATTCTGATTCAAATGGCCAAGAGATGGACGGGGATGGCTGCACTCAGTTGTCAACATGACTACATATATTGTGAACTAATATCCATAAATGGGAGAAAAATCAGAGATCCAGATCAAGGGCTAGAAAACAGAGGGTTTTGGTGCAAATCATCCCGTGGAATTACAGTAACTTTGGATTGAGATCTTGAGAATACTGGCTCTGAAAAGCTTTGTGTTTATGCATGATAGTATACATAATTAATCCCTAGAGAGCGAGGCAAGGTAATTTCTGAGTTCAAGGCAAACCTAGAACAAAGAAAGTAAAGAATAGTTTTCTTTATTTGGTAAAGGTAATGAGAAGATTAGTTCCAAGCACGGAGGTGCACAAATCAAGTGTGTGAGACAAGCAGATCTCTGGTTTCACGGTTACTCTACAGATCATGTTCCATGACAGCAATTCTTAGGCAGGAAGCAAACCATTGAGGCTAGGTTGCTGGGATCAATGCCATTGAACTAGTGGCCGAGTTCCAGCACCAGGAACTGATAGAACTTGGAAGTTTGGGGCATGTAGCTATGGCTTTAGAATCCAGAATAGTAGAGTTTACTTGGATATCTGAATCAAGTTAGTTTGAGCTAAGAAATTTCCAGTGACTTAGAAGCTATCATCCTTGAGGTATAGTATATTGGAAGTATTTTATGAGAGCACCAAGAAGCTGTTTTCCAGAGATAACCCTCCTGAAGGCAGCCAGATATTTTGTAAGAATCTTCCAGGTGGTACTGAAGGAATGAAGGGATCCTGAAGAGCATTTGAGGCCTGGTACTGTGAGTGGCTAGGTATGGCCATTGGGGAAATTGCTGCTTCAGTGTCTATTGAAGTCCAAGGATTAAAAGTTGTTATACAATGAAGTTGAGGATTGGTACCTTGAAGACTGCCTAGGAGAGGCTCATGGTGAAAGTGCTGCCTGGTGGAAGCAGAAGAACTGGGTGTATTTGAGAGTCCAATAAAATGGGATGACCATTAGGAAGAGCAGCAACAGGTAGTACTATTGGCAGGTGCTTATGTTCAGACAGAACCTAGAGTTTTAAGGTGAAACCCAAGCTCTTTTTGTAAGATCCCATATGATCCTCAGTGAACCCTGTGTGATGACTGTTGAGGAAAGCAGCTATCAGGTTTTGGAATGAGCACAAGAGAAAGGTGACAGTTTCTTTTATACAGCACAAGTGGATTATAGTTTGGAAACATGAAAAGTGTTGGACATCAGTAAAGTCATTGCAGTAATTCAAATTTTTGCAGTTGGATTTTTGGCTTCATTTGAAGGAGTATCATCACTGTGATGT
>NW_021613398.1:0-1827 GCF_004785775.1 Grammomys surdaster | reverse complement strand
CTGACGAGGCTCTGGAGGGGGCCTTGGGGGCCGGTGGTGAAAGCGGCTGGAGACAAAACTCGGCAACAGAAAGGAGGCGCCTTTTTTGAGGATCATCATCATCTGCCTCTAGAATATCTCTGATAAGTCCCCAATAGGAAAAAACAGTGGCTGGGACACTATCAGGTCCTTCTCTGATCAATTTATCATTAAGTTCTCGGCCCACTTTCTGCCACTTTTTTGGATGGATGGTAGGACCATCAATTATAAACCAGGGACATGCCCCATCAATATACAGAAAAAATTTTAAAAGATCTTTCTTTTTAACTCTTATACCTCTTTCCCAGGACTATTTTTTAGGTCTTGAATAAAAACTGCTTCCTTAGAAAGTTTCTGTCCCATGACTACTGCTCGTTGGCCACCGATCAGCAGTCTTCAGGGGCACAAGGTGGATTTGTGCACTCTCTACCGCGTATGTGGCAATTGCAACAAAAACACAGCAGGAGAACAAAGATAAACTCTAAAACAAGACCTACTCCTACCCACAGATAAAAATCCATATATTTTATGCCCTGTTCTTGAAAAACATTGAACGAGGTGACTCACCGCTCGTCGAACTGGCGAGTTCACAGTCTTCGGAGCACTCAAATATTCAAAGCCGGCCGGCTACGATCGGGGCCTCGTTCGACTCGTCTTCACCCCACGAGGGGTCCCTGTTCGGGCGCCACTTGCCCCGTCCCGTGGGGCAGCTTTTGTCGCAGGGTCCCTCGGGGAAGGCGAGCCTAATGGGAAGAAACAGGGGAGAAAGAGGCGCGAGACCAACCAAGGAGAAAGAAGGCACAGAGCCAGCTGAGTCTTGTCAAGGTCTCACTTTATTGCGGAAGCTGCTACAAGATATACTGTAGGGAGTAGGAGGAGGGGGTGGCCTCTTCAAGGGTTTAGGGAACTGGGTTAGGGAACTTGTGGTTGGGTGGGGAATGGAAAACTAAAATTAGGTAAGGGAACATTTAGGTAAGGGGCTTGAGTAAGGGGTTGGGTAAGGGGACAAGCTGAACTCTCCGTGGTAAGCCGCAAGCTCTGTGCAAGCATGCTGAGAACAAGGAAGTGACTGTTGTTCTCACGGTGGCAGAGGGCAGGCTGCCCAAGCCAAGTGTTTTTAGCTCCAGGGTATATTTTCCTGGCTCCCGACAGGTCCCCCTTCTGTGACTAATAATAAAAAAAAGAAGGCAACTTTGTCCCAAATCCCTGTCTTAGGCTAGCCAGTGTGAGTCCACAGCCGACACTCAAAGGACGATGTTTTAGAGAGGACAGGGTGGCACCCGCTGCTTGGCACCTCTGTCGGCTGAGGTGGGCGCATCCAAACCGCGGCCCCTAGCCTCTCAAGGAAGTTACATACATGTGGCACCGGCATAATCCTGTCCTGGGGATTAAGGGCTGCTGGCCTCAACCACCGTTTTTTTGGGGGGTTGCTCATCTCCGTGCAATGGGTCTAAGCCCAGGAGGTGCAAGAGCCAAACCCGAAAGGCACAAAGGCCATGGTGGGGAGGGTTGCCGATCTGGCCTTTGAAGGTCGCAGACCACCACAGAAATTATTGGTCGAAGTCACGGGGGCAATTTTTGTCTTTGGGGGCCAATTCATACCCTGAGGCAGAACACTAAGGGCTTTGTGAATGGCAGGGCCGATGGCCCCACGGAGAGAGCCAGTCCCCAGCTAAGGTGGAGAACTGGAGGCCTGAGGGTCTGGGGGTTTCAGGAGCGGCATCATCATCAGGGAGTGGTGGAGGGCCCAGGGATCCAAGGAAACCCAGGGCAGCATCATCATAGGGATCTTCAATGGCTTGCTTGTCA
>NW_021613397.1:0-1501 GCF_004785775.1 Grammomys surdaster | reverse complement strand
ACCTCACATAAAGATACAGGCATTGCAGTGTTTTCTTACTTCCAGAGTTAAAGGCAAGTACAACCGAGCTGAAAACACCTAAATCATGTTACCTGTGAAATTTCAGTTAGGAAGTGTGTTTGGTTTAAAGCAGAAACTCTTTTAACACCCGGCAATGTATTTTACATTGTTTAATATGGAATGTCCAAGTAAGTTGCTAGATTCCAGCAGAAAAGAACTATAGCAGGTACTGAACATACTTCATGTAAAGATACATGCATTGCAGTGTTTCTTACTTCCAGAGGTAAAGACAAGTACAACACAGCTGAAAACACCTAAATCTTGTTACCTGTGACATTTCAGTTAGGAAGTGTGTTTGGATTACTGCAGAAACACTTTTAACACCCGGCCATGTATCATACATTGTTTCATATGGAATGACCAAGTAAGTTGCTAGATTCCAGAAGAAAAGCACTATAGAACTTACTGAACAAACAGAATGTAAAAATACACGCATTGCAGTGTATTCTTACTTCCGGAGCTAAAGGAAAGTACAACACAGCAGAAAACACCTAAATCACCTTACATGTGACATTTCAGTTAGGAATTGTGGTGGGTTTAAAGCAGAAACACTTTTAACACCCGGCCATGTATCTTACATTATTTCATATGGAATGTCCAAGTAAGTTGCTAGATTCCAACAGAAAAGCACTATAGTAGGTAGTGAACAAACCTCATGTAAAGAAACACACATTGCAGTATATTCTTACTTCCAGAGCTAAAGGCATGTACAACACAGCTAAAAAAACCTAAATCATCTTACCTGTGACGTTTCAGTTAGGAAGTGTGTTTGGTTTAAAGAAGAAACACTTTTAACACCAGGCCATATATCTTTCATTGTAACTGATGGAATGTCCGAGTAAGGTGCTAAAATCCAGCAGAAAAGCAATATAGAACCTACTGAAGAAACCTCATATAAAGATACATGCATTGCAGTGTATTCTTATTCCAGAGTTAAAGGCAAGTACAACACAGCTGAAAACACCTAAATCATGTTACCAGTAACATTTCAGTTAGGAACTGTATTTGGTTTAGAGCAGAAACATTTTTAACACCCGGCCGAGTATCGTACATTGTTTCATATGGAATGTGCAAGTAAGTTGCTAGAATCCAGCAGAAAAGCACTATAGAACGTACTGAACAAACCTCATGTAAAAATACAAGCATTGCAGTGTTTTCTTACTTCCAGAGCTAAAGGCAAGTACAACAGAGCTTAAAACACCTAAATCATGTTACCTGTGACATTTCAGTTAGGAAGTGTGTTTGGTTTAAAACAGAAACACATTTAACTCCCTGCCATTTATCTTACATTGTTTCATACGGAACGTCCAAGTAAGTTGCTAGATTCCAACAGAAAAGCACTGTAGAAGGTACTGAACAAACCTCATGTAAAGAAACATACATTGCAGTATATTCTTACTTCCAGAGCTAAAGGCAAGTACAACACAGCTGGAAACACCTA
>NW_021613396.1:0-1290 GCF_004785775.1 Grammomys surdaster | reverse complement strand
TGAGCCTCTCCTAGGCAGTTTTCAAGGTACCAATAGTCAACTACATTGTATAACCCCTTTCAGTCTTTGGACTTCAACAGACACTGAAGCAGCACTTTCTCCAATGGCCTTACCTAGACACTCACAGGACCAGGCCTCAACTGCTCCTCAGGATCCCTTCTTTCCTTCAGTACCAACTGAAAGATAATACTTACAAATTATATGGCTGCTTCAGGAGGGCTATCTCTGGAACACAGCTTCTTGGTGCTCTCATAAAATACTTCCAATACATTATACCTCAACAATGGCAGTTTCTAAGTCACTGTCAATTTCTTAGCTCAAACTAACTTGATTCAGCTATCCAAGTAAACTCTCCTATTCCGGATTCTAAATCAATAGCCACATGCCTAAAACTTCCAAGTTCTATCAGTTGCTCGTGATGGAGCATAGACCCTAGTTCAGTGGCATTTATCCCAGCAACCTAGTCTCAATGGTTTGCTCACTGCCTAAGTATTGCTGTCATGGAACATAATCTGTAGACTAACCGTGAACCCAGAGATCTGCTTGTCTCACACAATTGATTGTGCACCACCATGCTTGAAACTAATCTTTTCTTTACCTTTACCAAATAAATAAAACTATTATTTGCTTTCTTTGTTCTAGGTTGGCCTTGAACTCAGAAATTACCTTGCCTCTCTCTTTTGGGATTAAAGAAGTATACTATCATGCATAAACCCAAAGTTTTCAGATCTAGTATTCTCAAGATCTTTATCTAAAGTTACTGTAATACCACAGCAAGATTTGGACCAAAACCCTCTGTTTTCTAGCCCATGATCTAGATCTCTGATTTTTCTCCCATTTATGGATTTTAGTTCACAATATATGTTGACAACTGACAGCAGCCATCCCCATCCATCTCTTGGCCATTGAATCAAAATCATATCTTCTTTTGTACAAATGAAAAAAAAATAACTGCAGCATTAAAAGGCCTATATAATATAAACCATCCCTTTCTAAACTGAAAATCTACAAAGAGAATCCCTACCTGGGGAGGGTATTTCCCCCTGTTCAATTCTCAGTAACTTCCATTTAGTATCTTGGATACATGATTTAACAACATTCTACTTCCTGGTACCCTGTTGTGAACACTATATTTGAACCTCTCCATTTTGGGCTTTTGGTTTCTCATTTTACTCTTCTTCTTGAAATGTTTCCCATAAGAGTGAACAACAGAACAAAGTCTAATCTAGGTCTCTTTGAGGCTCCCTTTATTAATGGTATTAATTTACATCTCTTTAAGTTACCCTCCAG
>NW_021613395.1:0-1488 GCF_004785775.1 Grammomys surdaster | reverse complement strand
GAGCTAAAGGAAAGTACAGCAGAGCTGAAAAAAGCTAAATCACGTTACACATTACATTTGATTTAGGAAGTGTGTTTGGTTTACAGCAGAAACACTTGTACCACCCGGCCATGTATCTTTAATTGTTTCATATGGAATGTCCAAGTAAGTTGCTAGATTCCAGCAGAAAAGCACTATATATAGAAGATAATGAAAAACCCTAATGTAGAGATACACGCAATTCAGGACATTCTTACTTGCAAAGCTAAAGGCAAGTACAACAGAGCTGAAAGCACCTAAATCATGTTAAATGTGACATTTCAGTTACGAAGTGTGTTTGGTTTACAGCAGAAACACTTGTACAACCCGGCCATGTATATTTCATTGTTTCATATGGAATGTCCAAGTAATTTGCTAGATTCCAGCAGAAAAGCACTATAGAACATATTGAACAACACTAATGTAAAGATACCTGCAATTCAGCACATTCTTACTTGCAGAGTGAAAGGGAAATACAAGAGAGCTAAAAACACCTAAATCATTTTACATGTGACATTTCAGCTAGGAAGTGTGTTTGGTTTACAGCAGATTCACTTGTACCACCCGGCCATGTATCTTACATTGTTTCATATGGAACGTCCAAGTAAGTTGCTAGATTCCAGCAAAAAATCACTATAGAATCTATTGAACACACCTTTTGTAAAGATAGGTGAATTGCAGAACATTCTTACTTCCAGAGCTAAAGGTAAGTACAGCAGAGCAGAAAACAACTAAATAATGTTACATGTGACTTTTCAGTTAGATAATGTGTTTGGTTTAAAGCAGAAACACTTGTACCATCCGGCCATGTATCTTTCAGTGTTTCATATGGAAAGCCCATGTTAGATCCTAGATTCCAGCAAAAAAATCACCTTTGAAACTATTGAACACACCTACTGTAAAGATACAAACATTGCGGCACATTCTTACTTCCAGAGCTAAAGGCAAGTACAAGAGAGTTGAAAACACCTAAATCACATTACATGTGACATTTCAGTTAGGAAGTGTGTTTGATTTAAAGCAGAAACACTTGTACATTCCAGCTATGTATCTTTCATTGTTTCATATGGAAGGTACAAGTAAGTTGCTAGATTCCAGCAGAAAAGCACTATAGAAAGTATTGAACAAAGCCTACTGTAAAGATACACGAATTGCACCAAATTCTTACTTCCGGAGCTAATGACAAGTACAGCAGAGCTGAAAACACCTAAATCATGTTACATGTGACATTTCAGTTAAGAAGTGTTTTGGATTACAGCAGAAACACTTGTACCACCTGGCCATGTAACTTTCATCGTTTCATATGGAATGTCCAAGTAAGTTGCTAGATTAGAGCAGAAAAGCACTATATATAGAAGGTAATGAAAAACCCTAATGTAGAGATACACGCAATTCAGGACATTCTTACTTGCAGAGCTAAAGGCAAGTACAAGAGTGCTGAAAACACCTAAATCCTGTTACATGCAACAT
>NW_021613394.1:0-1329 GCF_004785775.1 Grammomys surdaster | reverse complement strand
ATTAATTTCTGACTTTGATTTCCTGTAGCTTTTTACCTGCACCTACTAAAGTATCTCAGGAAGAACTTGAGGCTGAAGAAAGGGCAAGATCTCAGAGATCACTGCAGACCTCTCTGGATTTGTCTCGCAGGGAGCCCCCCTCATATGGATACAGGAAAGGCTGGATTCCGTGATTGCCTGAGGATTTTGGGGATGGAGGTGCTTTCCCTGAAATCCATGTGGCCCAGTATCCTCTGGATATGGGGCGACAGAAAACAGTGTCCAACGCTCTGCCCATTAATTTGGATCAGGAAGGGAAAGTTAAATATGACACGATTGTTCGACAAGGACATTCCAAAGACAAGGTCATTTATAGCAAATATACTGACCTTGTTCCAAAGGAGGTTATGAATCCATATGACCGAGAACTGCCAAGGCCAGATGAGGAGACAATTAAAGAAATTACAGAAAGGACAAAGCAGCCTTGGATAAGATCATAGCCAAGAAGATTGTTGGGGCCAAGCCTGTTCATGCAGCTGAGAAACTGCCTCCTGCCCAGTATATCCGGTACACGCCATCCCAGCAAGCCAAAAGATTCAATTCAGGAGCTAAACAGAGAGTTATTCAGATTCTTGAAGGGCAGACAGACCCAATGGAGCCACCAAAATTCAGGATTAATAAGAAAATTCCCCCGAGGCCCCCATCTCCTCCTGTACCTGTAATGCACTCTCCTCCTCGGAAGATTACCATAGAAGAACAGAAGAAGTGGAAGATCCCACCGTGTGTGTCCAGGTGGAAGAACTCGAAGGGTTACACAATTCCACTGGATAAACGGGAGGCTGCTGATGGAAGGGGACTTCAGACTCTCCAAACAAATCAAAATTTTGCCAAATTATCTCAAGCACTATACATTGCGCAGCGGAAGGTTAGTTTTTTACAGTTTGCTGAATGTTCTTGGATCTGTGAGTCAACATCAGTTTACCTCTGGTGCGCTAATGGCATCAGGGGCTAGCTGCAGCTGTGTAAAGACACACAGACAGACACACAGACACACACACACAGAGACACACAGACACACACACACACACACAGACAGACACAGACAGAGAGACAGACACAGACACACACCCAAGCAGCAATGATTCTCCTGTGCCAATTAGTGGGTTTCTAGGCTTACCTAATTCTTTGAAGTTTGCTAGGTACTGTGGTATGTTGCAGTTTTCTTCTGTTTTAGGTGTAGATGTAGCTCCAAAGGTGTAGGGAAGGGTAGGTAACACAAAATGGCATTGATGGTATTGGCTATTGACATTACAGATTTAGTGCTGTGTTGATATGCACATACAAATAACT
>NW_021613393.1:0-2568 GCF_004785775.1 Grammomys surdaster | reverse complement strand
TTGAACTGGAATGATAATTAGCTGGTTTTCCTTTTAACAGCTCTAACGGAACATTTAGTCACCTAGCTTTGGAACTACTAGTGACACATGGAATGTGCCTTTATCTAAACTTCTCCCTTTAAAAGCAGAGAAATGATGGCATGATTCCTCAATTACTAAGGGGCCAATAATTAGAACTAAATTAGAAACCTTATTTCCAAGCCTCACTGAGAAGGACACAACTCTGGTGCCCTATACCTTCTTGGCACAAACACCCTTTGCACAATCTCTCCTGCCTTCTCCTGCAGGCTTTTTTGTTTTGTTTAGCTCATGGTTTATTAGATGGACATTTGCTCTCAACACATTGATGCTTCACTGTTAAAAAGTTATGCTGCAGTTTCAGATCTATATAGTAGAATCAGACTATCAAACACATGAAGGTGTCCACGTCCATAAAGGTTCTGGGGGCTGGAGATGAAGATACTTCTGCACTGAGTCTCTTTGTACTGCTTTATGAAGTCTTGCCCCCCTTCACAAGGAAGAAGTCTCAGTCCTTCACAGGAAGCAGCTAACAGCTAGACTCTCAGCTTATCCTAAGAAAGCTTGTCTCAGTGTGTTTAATGGCAAGGAAAATTTAAAACATGAAGCCAAAAGAAGATACAATCCAAAAGGTTCAGTTATCCTTCCCTGGGGGAAGAAATTCTCAGACCCAGGGAATCAGGTACTGCAATGAAAGTCCACTTCAGTTTGTTCATCATCTTTCCATCTGGTCGCTAAACATCAGGACTGAGGAACCTGGGCAGGGCAAGGAGGTGGAGCTGGAAGCGTAGTTGGTGTGGTCCCTGATCTGGCAGAACTTCCGAAGAAGGATTTTTCTTAGCAGCAGATAAACCCAGGGATCCAAGATCTGGTTCAGCGAAGCCAGGCGAACTGCAATGAGGAAGGGATTACACTCCTTCTCCTTTCCCACCTGTGTCTTGCATTGTTGAACCGACATCTGATTGAAGATCATTTTCAACATCATTATCAATAGCGGTGACCAGCAGACAGACAGCACACACATGATCCCCATGAGCTGGATGGCTGTCTCCGTGGTGATCCGGCCCCACTGGGCGCTGGATTGCGAAGCTGCGGCTTTGACCCAGCAGCGGGACACCAGGGCTTTGATGGTCGCCAGGTTGCAGGCAAAGGTCACCACCAGAGCCAGCAAGCCCAGGCAGGCGAAGGCAGAGGCAAAGGCTACATTGCCCGGCTCGCGCGCAGGGTCCGTCTCTTTGCCCACCGGCCCGGTGCTGATGAAGCACCACGTGCCCGGCCACTGCACGCTGTAGCGGCCCACGCCCAGCACTGGCAGCAGCGCGAAGGCGAGCACAGACAGCCACACGCCCAGCAGAACCGCGCGTGTGGCGCGAGTTTTCACGTGGCTGGCATGCCAGTGCGGCGCGCGGATGGCCAGGGCGCGTTCCACGGCCATGGCGCTGGCCACCAAGAGCGAGGACAGCCCGAACACTGTCATGGTTAGCCCGAAGAAGGTGCAAAGGCTCCCCGATGGGTCGAGCTGCTCCCAGCATCGCTGTGACAGGTACACGAGGATGACCACCGGGCTGGTCAGGAGCTGCCCCACCAAGTCGGTGAGCGCCAGCCAGCCAATGCACAGCAGGAAAGACTTCTTGAGTTTGCTCTCGCGGCGCTGGTAGCTCTGCGACACAAGCAACATGGCCAATGCGTTGCCCACGAAGCCAGTGACCATCATGGTGATGGGGAAGACCACGGACACGGAGCCGCAGTCGTCGACAGCACTTGACCCGTTGCTGTGGGCTTCGTCAGAGTGCTCCGGCGCCCAAATGCTGGCCATAGTGGCGGGGCCACGGTAGGGCGCACAGGGCCGGAGCCTCCCAGCTCAGCTGCAAGGTAGCAGCGGAGCACGCTGGAGGACAGCAGGGGACAGGGCTCTGTTCTCCATCGCCCACCGCTGCCCGCGCTAGGCTGCGGGGACTGGACAGGCGCCGCCCGACCCCTATTTTAAATATTGAACTCATTTGATAAAATGTTGAGACACATTTTCACAAATTTTCTGACATTAATACAAAAATATTATCTCTTATTATATGTTATCCTTGTACATGTTGCATATCCATGTAAAACACTCATTAGGTAGTTTTAAAGGATAGAAATAGTTTTATTGCAAGAATAATCTCTAACAAATTTATGTGAGTTTCTCAGGAGCCATTTAAAAGATCACATTGAGATATATATATAGAAATGTAAGAGACTTTACCTGTTGACAGTTAGTGAACATTCCCTTGGATTCTGTCATTTTCTGAGACTCTACTTGTTGAAGAATGAGTTCATGGTAGGTGTGGGCCGCAGCATACACAGCATTATACAAATTGTAACCTTCTTCACTCAGGGACATGTCAAATTTGTGCAGTGCTAACCATTTCACTGTATTTTTTTAATGTAAAATGATCCATTTTGCTATTGCTTTTCTTAGATATTGAACAATTAAAATAATTCCACCATAGCATACACTTACAAATATCTACTGGGTACATGGAAGTATTCATTGTTTGCATAAAATTCCTTAAT
>NW_021613392.1:0-1019 GCF_004785775.1 Grammomys surdaster | reverse complement strand
TGAGCTTGAGCATAAATAGAAGTATAAGAACTAATATAAATAAAAATGAAAATAATATAAATATAATTATAAATATAAATAAAATCATAATTATAATAAAATGTATATAAATAATATCAACTTATACGTAAACATCAAAGTGAATTTGAACGTGAGCTTGAGCATAAATAGAAGTATAAGAACTAATATAAATAAAAATAAAGCAATATAAATGTAATTATAAGTATAAATATAATCATAATTATTATAAAGCGTATGCAAATTATATAAAGATAAAATTAAATGTGATCATGAACTTGAACGTGACCTTGAAGATAAATAAAAGTCCAAGAACAAATATAAATAAAAATGAAAATAATATAAATATAATTATAAATATAAATAAAATCATAATTATAATAAAATGTATATAAATAATATCAACATATACATAAACGACAAAGTGAACTTGAACGTTACCTTGAGGGTAAATATAAGCATAAGAACAAATATGAATATGAACAGAAACACCTGAAACCCAAATGTAAATATCAATAAATATACAATAAACAAAAATATAAATAATATAAATATAAATATAATTATGCATATAATTATCATTTTTATAAAACGTATGCAAATAATATAGACATAAAATTAAATGTGGACGTGAACTTGGATGTGAGCTTGAATATCAATAAAAGCACAGGGACTAATATGAATATGAATAGAAATACGTAAATATTACTATTAATATTAATAGTAATAGTAATATTAATACTATATTAATATTAATATTAATATTATTTTTATATTAATATAAATCCGTGTTACGATCACGTACTTACCCCAAAATAAAATGATTTTGAGGTGGAAATCCTCTACAAAGTCTAAGGCAGAGATCGATACCCAACAGTCCTGCAATCAAATGTCCTACCAAATTGATTACTGTTATTTTTTTATTATGATTTAGTATTATTTTTATTATTATTAGTATTATTTTTATTATTATTTAATATTATTATTAAAAATAAAAATAT
>NW_021613391.1:0-1201 GCF_004785775.1 Grammomys surdaster | reverse complement strand
ATAAAGATATTGACAGACAGAATTGGCTATTATAAACAGATTTTGACGGAACTGATTATTAAATAAAGATATTGACAGTATTGGTTTTTAAATAAAGATATTGACAGAATTGGTTTTTAAATAAAGATAGTGACAGAATTGATTTTAAATAAATATATTGACAGAATTGGTTATTAAATAGATACTGACAGAATTGTTTATTAAATAAAGAAATTGACAGAACAGGTTTTTAAATAAAGATATTGACAGAATGGGTTTTTAAATAAATATATTGACAGAATTGCTTACTAAACATATTGATAGAATTAGTTATTAAATAAAGAGGTTGACAGAATTTGTTTTTAAATAAAAATATTGACAGAGTTTGTTATTAAATAAAGATTTTGACAGAATTTGTTTTTAAATAAAGATATTGAGAGAATAGGTTATTAAATAAAGATATTGACTGAATTGGTTTTTAAATAAAGATATTGACAGAATTGGTTTTTAAGTACACATATTGACAGAATTGTTTTTTAAAAAATATATTGACAGAATTTTAATTAAATAATGATATTGACAGAATTGGTTACTAAAAAAAGATATTGGCAGAAATGATTATTAAATAAAGATATTGACAGACAGAATTGGATATTAAATAAAGATACTCACAGAATTGGTTATTAAACAATGATATTGACAGAATAAAGGTATTGACAGAATAGTTTATTAAATAAAGATATTGACAGAATTGATCTTTAAATAAAATATTGACAGAATTGGCTTTTAAATAAAGATATTGACAGTATTGGTTTTTAAATAAAGACATTGACAGTATTGGTTATTACAGCACTGTTTATTAAATAAAGATATTGACAGAATTGTTCATTAAAGAAAGATATTGACAGAAATGGTTTTTAAATAAAGATATTGAGAGAATTGGTCTTTAAATAAATTATTGACAAAATTGGTTTTTAAATAAAGATATAGACAGAATTTTTTTTAAAATAAAGATATTGACATAATTGGGTTTTAATAAAGATATTGACAGAATTGGTTATCACAGAATTGATTATTAAATAATGATATTGACAGAATTGTTTATTAAATAAAGATATTGACATAATTGGGTATTACATAACTGATTATTAAATAAAGATATTGACAGAATTGGTTATTAAATAAAGATATTTACAGAACTGGTTATTAAATAAAATATTGA
>NW_021613390.1:0-4979 GCF_004785775.1 Grammomys surdaster | reverse complement strand
GTAAGTTCCTAGATTCCAGCAGAAAAGCACAATACAACAAATTAAACTAAACTACTCTAAAATGCATTGTAATGCATTGATACTTCCAGAGCTAAAGGAAAGTACAATACAGCTGCAAAGACTTAAACTACGTTATATGTGACATTTCAATTAGGACTTTTGTTTGCTATAAAGCATAAACACTTTTACTGTTGGGCCATGTATGTTTCATTGTTTCACATGGCATTTCCAAGTAAGTTGATAGATTCCAGCAGAAAAGCACTATACAACTTATTGAAGAAACCTACAGTATAGATATGCGCATTGCAAAGCATTCATACTTCCAGAACTAAAGGCAAGTACAATACAGAGGAAGAGACTTAAACAGCGTTACATCTGACATTTCAGTTTGTACCTGTGTTTGCTTTCAAGCATAAACAATTGTACCATCCGGTCATGCATACTACATTGTTTCATATGGCATGTCCAAGAAAGTTGCTAGATTCCAGCAGAAAAGCACTATACAACTTATTGAACAAACTTAGAGTAAAGATACGTGCATTGCAATGCATTCCTACTTCCATAGCTAAAGGCAAGTACAACACAGCTGATACATATTGAAATCATGTTACATAAGACATTTCAGTTAGGACATGTGTTTGGTATAAGCATAAACACTTGTACCATCCGGCCATGTATAAATAGTAGTTTAATATGTCATGTCCAAGAATGTTGCTAGATTCCAGCAGAAAAGCACTATACAACTTACTGAACAAACGTAGTCAAAAATACATTGCAATGCATTCGTACTACCAGAGCAAAAGGCAAGTACAATATAGCTGAAAAAACTTAAACAATGTTACATGTGACATTTCAGTTAGTTCCTATGTTTGATTTAAAGCATATACACTTGTACCATCTGTTCATGTATACTACATTTATATATATGCATGTCCAAGTAAGTTGATAGATTCCAGCAGAAATGCACTATACAATGTTTTGAAAAATCCTAGTGTAAAGATACTCGCATTACAAAGCATTCGTACTTCCAGAGGTAATGCCAAGTACAACACCACTGAAAACAATGAAATCATGTTACTTGTCGTTTTTCAGTTAGGATGTGTGTTTGCTTTGAAGCATAAACACTTGTACCATCCGGCCATGTATATTTCATTGTTTAATATGTTATGTCCAAGAAAGTTGCTAGATTCCAGCAGAAAAGCACTATACAACGAATTAAATAAACCTACAGTAAAGATATGCGCATTGGAAAGCACTCGTACATCCAGAGATAAAGGCAAGTACAACACTGCTTACAACACTGAAATCATGTTACATGTGACATTTCAGTAAGAAAGTGTGTTTGGCTTAAATCATAAACACTTTTACCATCTGGCCATGTATATTTGATTGTTTCATAAGGTATGACCAAGAATGTTGCTAGATTACAGCAGAAAAGCACTATACAACTTATTTAACAAACGTACTGTAAATATACTAGAATTGCAATGCTTTCGTACTTCTTGAGTTAAAGGCAAGTACAACACAGCTGATACACATTGAAATCACATTACATTTGACATTTCAGTTAGGATATGTGTTTGGTTTAAAACATAAACACTTGTACCAACCGGCCATGTATATTTCATTGTTTCATATGGCACGTACAAGAGAGTTGCTAGATTCCAGCAGAAAAGCACTATACAATGTATTGAACAAAAGAAGACTAAAGACAGGAGAATTGCAAAGCATTCTTACTTCCAGAGGTAAAGCTAAGTACAATACCGCTGACAACACTGAAATCATGTTACCTGTGGCATTTCAGTTAGGAAGTGTGTTTGGTTTAAAGCATAAACACTTGTACCATCTGGCTATGTATATTTCATTGTTTAATTTTGCATGTCAAAGAAAGTTGCTTGATTCCAGCAGAAAAGCACTATACAATGTTTTCAACAAACTTACAGTAAAGATACGTGCATTGCAAAATATTCATACTTCCGGAGCTAAAGGCAAGTACAACACTACTGACAACACTGAAATCATGTTAATTGTGACATTTCAGTTAGGATGTTTGTTTGCTTTATAGAATAAACACTTGCACCATTCGGCCATGTGTATTTCATTGTTTCATATGGTATGTCCAAGAAAGTTGCTAGATTCCAGCAGAAAAGCACTATACAAGGTATTTTATAAACCTACTCTAAAATGCATTGAAATGCATTCCTACTTCCAGAGCTAAAGTCAAGTACAATACAGCTGAAAAGACTTAAACAACATTACATGTGACATTTCAGTTAGGACTTGTGTTTGCTTAAAGCATAAACACTTGTACCATCCGTTCATGTATACTTCATTGTTACATATGTCATGTCCAAGTAAGTTGCTAGATTCCAGCTGAAAAGCACTATACATCCTATTGAACAAACGTACACTAAAGTGCATTGCAATGCATTCGTACTTTCTGACCAAAAGGCAAGTACAACACAGCTGAAAACATGGAAATGATGTTACATGTGACCTTTTAGTTAGGACATGTGTTTGGTTTAAAGCATAAACACTTGTACCATCCGGCCATGTATATTTTATTTTTTCATATGGCATTTCCAAGAAAGTTGCTAGATTCCAGCAGAAAAGAACTATGCATCATATTGAACAAACCTACAGTAAAGATACGCGCATGGCAAAGCTTTCATACTTCGAGAGCTAAAGGCAAGCACAACAAAGCTGCAAAAAATGAAACAACCTTCCTTGTGAGATTTCTGTTACGAAGTGCGTTAGGTTTATACGATAAAAACTTGTAACATCTGGCCATGCATATTCATTGTTTCATATGGCATATCCAAAATTTGTTGCTTACAGCAGAAAAGCACTATACAATTGTTGAACAAACATACTGTAAATACACGCGCATTGCAATGCATTCATAGTTCCTGAGCTTAAGGCAAGTACAACACAGCTCAAAATATTGAAGTCAGGTTACATTTGACATTTCATTTAGGACGTGTGCTAGTTTAAAGCATAAAAACTTGTACCATTCAGCCATGTATATTTCATTGTTTCATATGGCATGTCCAAGTAAGTTGCAAGATTCCAGCAGACAAGCACTATAAAATGTATTGAACAAAACTAAAGTAAAGATACACGCATTGCAAAGCATTCGTACTTCCAGAGCTAAATGCAAGTACAACGCCACTGACAAACCTACAATCATGTTACATGTGAAATTTCTGTTAGGACGTGTGTTTGCTTTAAAGTGCAAACACTTGTATATTTCATTGTTTCACATGGCATGTCCAAGTAAGTTGATAGATTCCGGCAGAAAAACACTATAGAACAAATTAAACAAACCTACGGTAAAATGCATTGCAATGAATTCATACTTCCAGAGCTAAGGGCACGTATAATACAGCTCAAAAAACTTAAGCAATGTAATATGTGACATTTCAGTTAGGAGTTCTGCTTGCTTTAAAGTATAAACACTTGTACCATCCAGCCATGTATATTTCATTGTTTCATATGGCATGTCCAAGAAAGTTGCTATATTCCAGCAGAAAAGCAGTATACAATATATTGAACAAAACTACTGTAAAATGTGTTGCAATGCATTCGTACTTACAGAGCAAAGGTAAGTTAAACACAGCTGAAAAAGTCTTAAACATCATTATATGTGACATTTCAGGCATGACTTGTGTTTGCTTTAAAGCATAAACACTTGTACCATCCAGTCATGTATCCTTCATTGTATCATATGGTATGTGCAAGTAAGTTGCTGGAATCCAGCAAAAATGCACTATACAACTTATTGCACAAAAGTACTGTAAAGATATGTGCATGGCAATGCATTTGTACTTCCAGAGCTAAAGCCAAGTACAATACAACTGAAATCACTGAAATCCCGTTACATGTGACATTTAAGTTATGACGTGTGTTTGGTTAATCATAAACACTTGTACCATCCAGGAAGGAATATTTCATTTTTTTTCATATGGCATGTCCAAGTAAGTTGAAAGATTCCGGAAGAAAAACACTATACAAAAAATTAAAAAAAATTACTGTAAAATGCATTGCAATGAATTCATACTTCCAGAACTACAGGAAAGTACAATACAGCTCAACAGACTTAAACAACATTATATGTGACATTTAAGTTAGAACTTTTGTTTGCTTTAAAGCATAAACACTTGTACCATCCGGTCATGTATACTTCATTGTTTCGTATGGCATGTCCAAGTATGTTCCTAGATTCCAGCAGAAAAGCACTACACAGCTTATTGAAAAAACCTACAGTAAAGATTCATGCATTGCAAAGCTTTCATACTTCCACAGCTAAAGGCAAGTACAACACTGCTGACAACACTCAAATCATGGTACTTGTGACATTTCAGGTAGGAAGTGTGTTTGCTTTAAAGCATAAACACTTGGACCATCCGTTCTTGTATAGTTCATTGTATCATAAGGCATGTCCAAGTAAGTTGGTAGATTCCAGTAGAAAAGCACTATACAAATTAATGAACAAACATACTCTAAAGATACGCGCATTGCATTGCATTCATACTTCCAGAGCTAAAGGCAAGTACAACACAGCTGAAAACATTGAAATCACATTACATGTGACATTTCAGTTAGGAAATTTGTTTGGTTTAAAGCATAAACACTTGTCCATCAGGCCAATTATATTTCAGTGTTTCCTATGGCTTGTCCAATAAAGTTGCTAGATTCCAGCAGAAAAGCATGATACATCATATTTTACAAACCTACTGTAAAATGCATTGCAAAGCATTCGTACTTCCATAGATAAACACAAGTACAAAACAGCTAAAAACACTTAAACAATGTTACTTGTGACATTTCAGTTATGACTTGTGTATGCTTTACAGCATAAACACTTGAACCATCCGGTCATGTATACATGATTGTTTCATATGGCATGTCCAAGTAAGTTGCTAGATTTCAGCAGAAATGCACTATATAACTTCTTGATAAAATGTAATGTAAAGATA
>NW_021613389.1:0-1032 GCF_004785775.1 Grammomys surdaster | reverse complement strand
TATCTTTGACTGATCACTATTGATATTTCAGGTTTATTTATTTCTGATTTCCCATGAAATATGACTGATGACTATTGATTATTCATGTTCATTTATTTCTGATTAACTATTATCGACGAATGGCGAATATTGTTTATTTCTTTTTATTTATTTCTGATTTACTATTATCTATGACTGATGACTATTGATAGTTCTGCTTATATAGTTCTGATTTACTATTAAGTGTGACTGATGACTATTGATTGTTCATGTTCATTTATTTCTGATTAACTATTATCGATGAATAGCGAATAATGTTTATTCATGTTCATTTATTTCAGACTTACTATTATCTATGACTGATGACTAATGATATTTCAGCTTTATAGATTTCTGATTTACTATGAACTATGACTGATGACTATCGATTATTCATGTTCATTTTTTAACCTTTACCATAATCCACGAATGGAGAATATTGATTATTCATGATTATTTTTTTCTGATTTACTATTATCCACGAATGCTGAATATTGATTATTCCTGTTCATTTCTTTCTGACTTACTATTATCTATGAGTGATGAGTATTAGTAATTCAGCTTTATTTTTTTCTGGTTTACTGTTAACTATGACTGATGACTATTGATTATTCATGTTCATTTATATCTGATTTACTATTATCCACAAATGGTGAACATTGATTATTCCTGTTCATTTTTTTCTGACTTACTCTTATCTATGACTGATGACTATTGATATTTCAGCTTTGTTTTTTTCTGATTTCCTATTAACTATGACTGATGACTATTGATTATTGGTGTTCATTTATTTCTGATTTACTATTTTCCATGAATGGTAAATATTGTATATTCATGTTCATTTATGTCGGTCTTACTATTTTCGATGACTGATGACTATTGGTATTTCAGCTTTATATATTTCTGATTTACTATGAACTATGACTGATGACTATCGATTATTCACGTTCATTTTTTTCATCTTTACCATTATCCACAAATGGAGTATATTGATTTTTCATGATCATTTATTTC
>NW_021613388.1:0-1207 GCF_004785775.1 Grammomys surdaster | reverse complement strand
ATCTTTATTTAAAAACAAATGCTGACAATATCTTTATTCAATCAACAATTCTGTCAATATCTTTATTTAATAATCAATTCTGTCAATATCTTTATTTAAAAACTAATTCTGTCATTATTGTTATTTAAAAACCAGTTTTGTCAATATCTTTATTTAATAACCAGTTCTGTCAATATCTTTATTTAATAACCAATTCTGTCAATATCTTTGTTTAAATCCAATTCTATAAATAACTTTATTTAAAAACCAATTCTGTCAATAACATTATTTAATAACCAATTCTGTCAATATCTTTATTTAAAAACCAATTGTGTCAATATCTTTATTTAAAAACCAGTTCTGTCAATATCTGTATGTAATAACCAATTCTGTCTGTCAGTATATTCATTTAACACCCAATTCTGTCAATATCTTTTTTAATAAATAATTCTGTCAATATCTTTATTTAATAATCAATTCTGTCAATATCTTTATTTAAAAAGCAATTCTGTCAACATTTTTATTTAAAAACCAATTCTATCAATAGATTTATTTAATAACCAATTCTGTCAATATCTTTATTTAAACACCAATTCTGTCAATATCTTTATTTAATAACAAATTCTGACAATAATTTTATTTAATAAATAGTTCTCTCAATATCGTTATTTAAAAACCAATTCTGTCAATATCTTTATTTAAAAACCAATTATGTAGTAACGTATTCTGTCAATATCTTTATTTAAAAACCAGTTCTGTCAAGATCTTTATTTAAATACCAATTTTCTCAATGTCTTTATTTAAAATCCAATTCTGTCAATATCGTTATTTAATAATCAATTTTGAAATAAACAATATTGTCAATATCTTTATTTAATAAACAGTTCTGTCAATATCTTTATTTAAAAATCAATTCTGTCAATATCTTTATTTTAAAAACAATTCTGACAATATCTTTATTTAAAAAACAATTCTGTCAATATCTTTATTTAAAAAACAATTCTGTAATTACCAATTCTGTCAATATCTTTATTTAATAACCAATTCTGTCAATGTCTTTATTTAATAAACAGCTCTGTCAATATCTTAATTTAATAAACAGTTAGGTCAATATCTTTATTTAAAAACCATTCCTGTCAATAACTTTGTTTAAAACCAATAAAGTCAGTATCTTTATTTAGTAACCAATTCTGTCAATATCTTTATTTAATAAACAGTTCTGTCTATA
>NW_021613387.1:0-2873 GCF_004785775.1 Grammomys surdaster | reverse complement strand
ACATACCTAACCTACATGTTACAACTACCTTAGCCTGCTGGAGACACGAGTACATCCACTGCCATTTTCCCCTCTCCCTTCAATCCATCCTCTTCCTTCTCCTCTTCCTCTCCTCACTCCACCTACGTCTCATCCTGCCCAATTGCTGAGATTTATACAAATGTAGTGGGATGGTAACCAGCTACACCACCACACTGATTTCCAAAGTGGTTTTACCAGCTTGCAGTCCCACCACCAATGGAGGAGTGTTCCTCTTTCTCCACATCCCTGACAACATCTTTCTCACCTGCATTTTTGATCTTAGCCATTCTGACTGGTATAAAGTGGAATCTCAGGATTGTTTTATTTGCATTTCCCTATGACTAAGAATGTTGAACATTCCTTTAGGGGGTTCTTTGCCATTCAAGATTCCACAGTTGAGAATTCTTTGTTTAGCGCTGTACCCTAATTTCTTTAATAGGGTTATTTGGTTTTCTATACCTATTATTCTTAGGTTTGGTCTTTTCATTGTGTCCTGGGTTTCTTGAATGTTTTGAGTTAGGAGCTTTTTGCTTTTTTGTATTTTCTTTGACTATTCTGTAGATGTCTTCTACAGCTGAGATTCTCTCTTCTATCATCTGTGATTCCTGTTCTCTTTCCTGGATTTGACTTCTTCAGGACTATCCCCCTTCATGTTTTCTTCAGTGTATCTAATTCCATTTTTAGATCCTGGACGGGTTTGTTCCATTCCTTCACCTGTTTGATTGTGTTCAGCATTGCTTTAAGGGGTTTATGTGTTTCCTCGTTAAGGGCTTCTATTTGTTTATTTGTGTCTTCCTGTGTTTCTTTAAGGAAGTTATTTATGTCCTTCTTTAAGTCTTCTATCATCTTCATGAAATGAAAAATTAGATCTGAATCGTGATTTATAGGTGTGTTGGAGTATCCAGGACTTGCTGTGGTGGGAGAACTGGGTTTTGTTGTTGAGAAAACAAATTGACTTTGGTTGCTTATGTTCTTACACTTGCCTCTTGCCATCTGATTATCTCCGGGGTTATCTGGCCTCCCTGTCTCTGACTGGAGGCTGTCCTTCCTATGAGTCTGTGATTCTGTGATCCTGGATGAGTCAGAACTCCTGGAGGTTGTGCTGCAACTGAAGTGTGGACTGTGTGGGTTTGGATCCAAAGCAGAGGCTCTGCCCCTGGCACTGTGTGTTTGCAATTTTGTTGTAAGTTTTTGTTGAGTTTTGACATGGGACAGACTGACAGACTGTGATGGCATCACTATCTTTGACTTTAGACCATTGGACTGACGGTAGGGTGAGAGGACAGAAAAAAAAAAGGGAAAAAACCAAACAAGAGAGATCTGTAACTTGAGTCTGGGGTTGGGCTGCGGCATGGCTGGTCAGGGCACCACTGTTCCCTCTCACACGGAGGAAGAGGGTGCATGTGTGCGAGTGCGGGCTCAGGGGCGGCGAGACCAGTCCCATGCAGGTGAGAGGGAGAGGAACCAACCCTCGGGCCCCTGGTCTGGGTCAGAGGTCCCGGACACACAGGCCAGTGTCCAGTGAGCCTTGGGAAGGTGGCAGGCTCCGGTCTGCGGTCCCGGCCGAGATTGCGCTGACAGCCATGAGGTGGCACTGGCGGGCCAAGGGTGACACCATCTGGAAAACAAGAGGCGGAGTCTGAGGCCCCGAGGTGCGGGATGGTGGCGAGGCCAGATCTGGTGAGACACTGGTAAGATTTGCTGAAAAAATGACAGGCCAGCTTAGGGTTTGAGAGAGAAAGCAGAGTGCAATTTTCAAAACACCAGATGGCAGAGCTGAGAGACTTTCCAACAAGCCACGATGGCGGCGGCCGGGAGACTACATCTCCCAGCATGCAATTGGGTGAACTTCCTATCTGTTACTTCCTGAAAGTTGGTATGGCTTTCAGGCCCTAAGATTGCCTCCTCTCACACCTAGCTTTCCCAAAATAATGCTCAGAGTGATAGAAAAAGTAGAGACAGCACCAGATAGGTACAGTTTTGTTAGAGTGTGTAGGGACATCATGTGGTCGCCCAAGTGAGAAAGTTAAATCTCACAAACAGGACGCAGGGGGAAGGGCCAGAGCCAATCTCACCCCCCCCCCCAGAACTGAGAACTGAGTGGGGAGGGAGCGGCTCGATAGGAAAGTGCAGCAGGCCAGCGGAGAATACCTACAGGAAGATATAGCTTTAACCCAAGAACTGTTATTAACTGAATACCATTTGCTTGTTAACAGTGTATCTTTAACAACAGAAAGAAACTTCTTTTTTATAGTCTCTGCTTCAGACAAGATTTACCTCTTTTTCCAGGGTTGGAGAAAGGCATGTTTGAGGAAAATGTTTTATTGTAGAGATGAGAGAAGATACAACTATGACAATGTCTGAGCATTTGTTGCATTGCCTTGTGATATGTTTAGTAGATTGAGTCTAAGAATGTTCTCTTGCTGCTATTGTTTTTTCTTTTACATTGCTTTTTAATAACTGCACTTGTTAATCACTACTTAAAAGAGTTTCATAGCATTTTTGAATCCAAGACCTTATTTGAAAATAATGTTTTTAAGTTAACTACCTTTTTTCTGTGATGTAAAGGATGAACAAACACCTAGAAACTCAATCACTTCATCTAATGGGACTGCTCTCCAGCATGGCATTCTCAGACCTCTTGGCGTGGTTTAATTTCTGTTACATCAGTGAATTTCATGACAGAGAAGGTTGCAGATTAACTAAAACCAGTGTTACAGGATGCCATGAACCACCCTTAAGTGTGAATATTATAACTGAGCCAGGGTCTTCTAGAGGAACAGTAATTGTTACCAGCTCTGGGGGTTATGAGACTTAGAAAACAGGCTCTGCTGAGTTCTAGAAAAAGAAGG
>NW_021613386.1:0-1434 GCF_004785775.1 Grammomys surdaster | reverse complement strand
AACCATTTCTGTCTATATCTTTATTTAATAAACAGTTCTGTCAATATGTTTAATTAATAACCAGTTCTCTCAATATCTTTATTTAAAAACCAATTCTGTCAATATCTTTATTTAATAACCAATTCTGTCAATATCATTATTTAATCACAAGTTCTGTCAATATCTTTATTTAAAAACAGTTTCTGTCAATATCTTTATTAAATAAACAATTCTGTCTATATCTTTATTTAATAAACAGTTCGGTCAATATCTTTATTAAATAACAAATTCTGTCTATATCTTTATTTAATAACCATTTCTGTCAATATCATTATTTAATCACCGATTCTGTCAATATCTTTATTTAATATACAATTCTGTCAATACCTCTATTTAAAAACCAACTCTGTCAACATTTTTATTTAAAAACCAGTTCTGTCAATATATTTCTTTAACACCGATTCTGTCAATAAGTGTATTTAATAACCAGTTCTGTCAATATCTGTATTTAAACACCATTTCTGTCAATATCTTTATTTAATAAACCATTCTGTCAATATCTTTATTTAAAAAACAATTCTGTCAATATGATTATTTAATAATCAATTCTGTCAATATCTTTATTTAATAAACAATTCTGTCAATAACTTTATTTAAAAACCATTTCTGTCAATATCTTTATTTAATAAACAATTCTGTTGATATTTTTATTTAATAAACAATTCTGTCAATATTTTTATGTAATAATCAATTCTGTAATGGTCAATTCTGTCAATATCTTTATTTAAAAACCAATTCTGTCAACATCATTATTTAATAAACAGTTCTGTATATATCATTATTTAATAAACAGTTCTGTCAATATCTATTTAATAATCAATTCTGTAATAACCACTTCTGTCAATATCTTTATTTAATAACCAATTCTGTCAATATCTTTATTTAATAACCAATACTGTCAATATCTTTATTTAATATACAATTCTGTCAATATCTTTATTTAAAAGCCAATTCTGTCAATATCTTTATTTAATAACCAATTCTGTCATTGTCTTTATTTAGTAAACAATTCTGTCGGTATCTTTAATAACCGATTCTCTCAATATCTTTGTTTAAAAACCTATTCATTCAAAATCTTTATTTAAAAACCAATTCTGCCAATATCTTTACTTAATAAACAATTCTGTCAATATCTTTATTTAAAAACCAATTCTGTCAACATTTTTATTTAAAAACCAGTTTGTCAATATCTTTTTTTAATAAACAATTCTGTCTCTCATTATCTTTATTTAATCACCAATTCTGTGAATATCTTTATTTTATAACCAATTGTCAATATCGTTATTTAATAATCAATTTTGTAATAACCAGTTCTGTCAATATCTTTATTTAATAAACAGTTCTGTCTATATCTTTGTTTAAAATCCAATTGTGTCAATATCTTTACTTAAAAAC
>NW_021613385.1:0-1535 GCF_004785775.1 Grammomys surdaster | reverse complement strand
CAAAAATTTCTTTGATATCTCTTTTGTTGATTATAGTTTATTATTGACTGTGTAATATTTCTTCAAGTTTTCACTCTTTTTCCTCAATTTTTCACTAGTATTTTCAACAGGGTTTTGAGTTTTATGCATTTGTTGCCAAGTTAATGTTGAATTTTATCAGGAAAAACTATTTTAAATCACATTCCTTTACAAATCAAACGGTCTCCTTGTCAATTTTCTATTTTTTTTGAATTTTAAGTGCGAATTTCTCCTTCTTAATAAATTTCTTTGATAACTCTTTTTTTTTATTTTTTCCACAGTGTTTTTAATTTTATGAATTTCTTGCGAAGTAAATGTTTAATTTTAGGACGAAAAACTGTTTGAAATCACATTCCTTTAGAAATCAAATGGTCTCCTTATCAATTTTCCATTTTTTATGGATTTTAAATGCAAATTTCTCCATTTTTAAAAATTTCTTTGATATCTCTTTTGTTGATTACAGTTTATTATTGACTGTGTAATATTTCTTCAAGTTTTCACTCTTTTTCCTCAATTTTTCACTAGTATTTTCAACAGTGTTTTCAGTTTTATGCATTTCTTGCCAAGTAAATGTTGAATTTTATCAGGAAATACTGTTTTAAATCACATTCCTTTACAAATCAAATGGTCTCCTTGTCAATTTTCTATTTTTTTGAATTTAAGTGCAAATTTCTCCTTTTTCATAAATTTCTTTGATATCTCTTTTGTTTGATTTTTCCACAGTGTTTTCAATTTTATGAATTTCTTGCCAAGTAAATGTTTAATTTTGTCAGGAAAAACTGTTTTAAATCACATTCCTTTACATATCAAATGGTCTCCTTATCAATTTTCCATTTTTTATGAATTTTAAATGCAAATTTCTCCTGTTTTAAAATTTTCTGTGATATTTCTTTTGTTTGATTTTTCCACAGTGTTTTGAATTTTATGAATTACTTGCCAATTAAATGTTCAATTTTTCAGGAGAAACTGTTTTAAATCTCATTCATTTACAAATCAAATGATCTCCTTATCAATTTTCCATTTTTATGAATTTTAAATGCAAATTTCGCCTTTTTAAAAAATTTCTTTGATATTCCTTTTGTTTGATTTTTCCACAGTGTTTTCAGTTTTATGCATTTCTTGCCAAGTAAATGTTGAATTTTTTCAGGAAAAACTGTTTTAAATCTCATTCCTTTACAAAGCAAATGGCCTCATTTTCAATTTTCTATTTTTATGAATTTTAAGTGCAAATTTCTCCTTTTTCATAAATTTCTTTGATATCTCTTTTGTTTGATTTTTCCACAGTATTTTGAATTTTATGAATTTCTTGCCAAGTAAATGTTTCATTTTATCAGGAAAAATTGTTTTAAATCACATTCCTTTTCATATTAAATGGTTTCTTTATCAATTTTCTATATTTTATGAATTTTGAACGAAAATATCTCCTTTTTCATAAATTTCTTTGATATCTATTTTGTTTGATTTTTCCATAGTGTTTTCAATATTATGAATTTTTTTGCCAAGTAAATGTTCATTTT
>NW_021613384.1:0-1290 GCF_004785775.1 Grammomys surdaster | reverse complement strand
GGGTTTTTTTTTTTTTTGAGACAGGGCTTCTTTGTGTAGCTTTGGCAGGCCTGGAACTTGCTGTACACCAGGCTGGCCTCAAACTCACAGAGATCTGCCTGCCTCTGCCTTGCCTCCCAAGTATGGGACTAAAGGTGTGAGCCACCACCACCCGGCCAGGTTTGCACTTGTATTTGAGACTAGAGGTCAACAATATCAGGCATCATTCCTCAGGACATTCCATCTGCTGTAACTGTTGGTCCACTGTGTACACCAGGCTGGCCTCCAACTCCCAGGGGTGCCTTTGCCATCACTCAGAGGGAGACAGAGCTTCTATCATCTGCACCCCAAAACCATATCCTCCTTAAAACTCACCCCCTACAGGCCATTCCCTGAGGGACCTTAGGAACTCTCTACTCCCTGCAGCCTTGGACCAGTCCCAGCCTGTAGTGAGAATTTTGGTTTCTTTAAAAACCCAGTTATCTTATGTGGTTATGTTTTCATTTCAATCTCAGGTGTGGGACGTGGGCCTGCTTCAGATCGTCCACAATGGCTAACTACGATTTGTCTTAGCTCTAGGAGGGGTGTGATTTTTGCCAGCTTCAGATAGTTATGTTTGGAATTCTGGGGAATCCTGAGAGGGTGTAACTGTGGGAGCTCCAGGAGGCTCTGTGGTGGGTGCTGCTGGTTCCTGCTGTTGCATTTGGTGCTTTTGCTATTGCTGCACTGCTGCATTGCTGGATTTCTGTTTGCAGGGTTGCTGGATTGCTGATTGGAAATATCCTGACTACAAAGATTGGATTTGCCCCCCAAGGAACTCAACTCCATAATTAGCAGGAAGTAGTCTAAAGAGATCTCTGCCCCTTTCCCATCTAATCTTCTTTTTCTCCTACCTAGTGTTGAAGGGTTAGATGAGATTAGTGTGGAATGTGGGTGGAGAGGGGTGGTAGGAAAAAGAACCCAATAAAGTAACATACAAAACAAAGCAACCTGCCCCAGCCCCACATGGAGCCGACCATGGAACCCACCTCATAGGAAGTACACACTGATCATCCTCAACTTCCATGCTGGACTCTCAGCTTAAAGTCACAGTGGTCCTTTCCCTAAAGGGCATCCCAAATCAGGAAATTCCAGAGACCCTCAGCTAGCCCTGTGGTGATTCCTGCTGCCAGCTATGCCCAGCAAATTTTCTTCATAGTGGGCAGCATCACACACCTCTCAAAACAAAGGCCAGCTCCTAGCATGCCTGTTTTCTTTCCTCTCTGGTTCCCTGGTGACCCTACACCAAGGAAAGAGTACTACTGAGTTATA
>NW_021613383.1:0-4623 GCF_004785775.1 Grammomys surdaster | reverse complement strand
AATAGTAAATCACAAACAAACGAACTTGATTAATCAATAGTCATCAGAAAGAGTTCATAGTAAATCAGAAATATACAAAGGTGAAATATCATTAGTCATCAGTCATAGATAATAGTAAGTCAAAAATAAATGAACATGAATAATTAATAATAAAAATTCGTGGATAATAGTAATTCAGAAATAAATGAACATTAACAAACAATAGTCTTAAGTCATAGTTAATAGGAAATCAGAAATATATAAAGGTGAAATATCATTAGTCATCAGTCATAGATAATAGTAACTCAGAAATAAATGAACATGAATAATCAATATTCAGACTTCGTTGATAATAGTAAATTAGAAAAAAATGAACTTGATTAATATATAGTCATGAGTCAGAATTCATAGTAAATCAGAAATATATAAATGTGAAATATCATTAGTCATCAGACATAGATAATAGTAAGTCAGAAATAAATGAACATGAATAATCAATAATCACGATTGATGGATAGTAGTAATTCAGAAATAAATGAACATGAACAACCAATAGTCATATGTCATAGTTAACAGGTAATCAGAAATATATAAAGCTGAAATAATAATAGTAATCAGTCATAGATAATAGTAAGTCAGAAATAAATGAAAATGAGTAATCAATATTCAGCAGTTGTGGATAATAGTATATCAGAAAAAATGAACTTGATTTATCAATATTCATCAGTCAGAGTTCATAATAAATCAGAAATATATAAAGGTGATGTATCATTGTTTATTAGTCATAGATAATAGTAAGTCAGAAATAAATGAACATGAATAATCAACATTCAGCATTCGTGCATAATAGTAAATCAGAAGTAAATGAAATTGATTAATCAATAGTCATCAGTCATAGTTAATTGTAAACAAGAAAAAAATAAAGATGAAATATCAATAGTCATCAGAAATAAATGAACATGGATAATCAATAATAACAATTCGTGGATAATAGTAATTCAGAAATAAGTGAACATGAACAACCAATAGTCATATGTCATAGTTAAAAGGAAATCAGAAATATATAAAGGTGAAATATCATTAGTCATCAGTCATAGATAATAGTAAGTCAGACACAAATGTACATGAATAATCAATATTCAGCATTCGTGGATAACAGTAAATCAGGAACAAACGAACTTGATTAATCAATACTCATCAGTCAGAGTTCATAGTAAATCAGAAATATATAAAGGTAAAATATATTTAGTCATCAGTCATAGATAATAGTAATTCAGAAATAAATGAATATGAATAATCAATATTCAGCATTCGTGGATAATAGTAAATCAGAAACAAGTGAACCTGATTAATCAATAGTCATCAGTTAGAGTTCATGGGAAAGCATAAATGAATAACGCTGAAATATCAATAGTCATAAGTCATAGATAATAATAAGTCAGAAATAAATGAACATGAGTAATCAATAATAACATTTCGTGGATCATATTAAATCAGAAATAAATGTACATGAACAACCAATATTCATATGTCATAGTTAATAGGAAATCAGAAATATATAAAGCTGAAATATCAATAGTAAACAGTCATATATAATAGTAAGTCAGAAATAAACGAACTTGAATAATCAATATTCAGCATTCGTGGATAATAGTAAATCAGAAATAAATGAAATTGATTAATCAATAGTCATCAGTCATAGTTAATTGTAAACAAGAAATAAATAAAGATGAAATATCAAAAGTCATCAGACATAGATAATAGTAAGTCAGAAATAAAGGAACATGAATAATCAATAATAACAATTCATGGATATTAGTAATTCAGAAATAAGTAAACATGAACAACAAATAGTCTTATGTCATAGTTAAGAGGAAATAAGAAATATATAAAGCTAAAATATCAATAGTCATCAGTCATAGATAATAGTAAGTCAGAAATAACTGAACATGAATAATCAATATTCAGCATTCATAGAAAATTGTAAATCAGAAACAAATGAATTTGATTAATCAATAGTCATCAGTCATAGATAATTGTAAACAAGAAAAAATAAAGCTGAATTATCAAAGGTCATTAGTCATAAATAATAGTAAGTCAGAAATAAATGAACATGAATAATAAATAATAACAATTCGTGGATAATAGTAATTCAGAAAAAAATGAACATGAACAACCAATAGTCATATGTCATAGTTAATAGGAAATCAGAAGTATATAAAGCTGAAATATGAATAGTCATCAGTCATAGATAATAGTAAGTCAGAAATAAATTAACATGAATAATTAATATTCAGCATTCGTGGATAATAGTCAATAGGAAATAAATGGACACAAATAATCAATAGCCATCAGTCAGAGTTCATAGTAATTCAGAAATATATAAATGTTAAATATCATTAGTCATCAGTCATAAATAATAGTAAGTCAGAAATTGATTAACATGAATAATCAACATTCAGCATTCGTGGATAATAGTAAATCAAAAACAAACAAACTGGATTAATCAATAGTCATCAGTCAGCGTTCATAGTAAATCTGAAATATATAAAGGTGAAATATCATTACTCATCATTCATAGAAAATAGTAATTCAGAAATAAATGAACATGAATAATCAACATTCAGCATTCGTGGATAATAGTAAATCAGAAAAAAATGAACTTGATTAATCAATAGTCATCAGTCAGAGTTCATAATAAATCAGAAATATATAAACCTGAAATATCAATTGTCATCAGTCATAGATAATAGTAATTCAGAAATAAATGAACATGAATAATAAATAATAACTATTCGTGGATAATAGTAATTCAGAAATAAATGTACATGAACAACCAACAGTCATATATCATAGTTAATAGGAAATCAGAAATATATAACACTGAAATATAAATAGTCTTTTGTCATAGATAATAGTAAGTCAGAAATAAATGAACATGAATAATCAATATTCAGCATTCGTGGATAATAGTAAATCAGAAACAAATGAACTTGATTAATCAATAGTCATTTGTTAGACTTCATGGAAAGCAGAAATAAAGAAAGCTGAAATATCAATAGTCATCAATCATAGAGACAGAATTGGTTTTTAAATAAAGATATTGACAGAATTCTTTATTACATAAATATATTAACAGAATTGGTTATTGAATCAAGATACTTATTGAATTGATTATTAAATAAAGATATTAACAGAAATGTTTTTTAAAAACAGGTATTGACAGAATTGGTTTTTAAATAAAGATATAGATAGAATAGGTTTTTAAATATAGATATTGACAGAATTTTTTATTCAATAAACATATTGAAAGACATGTTTTTTCAAAAAAGTTTTGACAAAATAAGTGTTTACATAAAGATATTTATAGAATTGGTTATTAAATAAAGATATTGACAGAATTGGTTATTAAATAATTATATTGACAGAATTGGTCATTGAATATAAATACTGACAGAATTGGTTATTAAATTAAGATATTGAGAGAATTTTTTAACAAATTATATGGATAGAATTGCTTTTTAAAAAAACATATTGACAGAATTGGTTTTCAGATAAAGATATTGACAGATTTGGTTTTAAATAAAGATATTGACAGAATTGGTTATTACACAATTTATTATTAAATAAATATATTGACAGAATTGGTTATTAAGTAAAGATATTGACAGAATTGGTTATTACAGAATTGAATATTATACAAAGATATTGACAGAATTGGTTTTTAAGTACAGATATTGACCGAATTGGTTTTTAAATGAAGATATTGACAGAATTTTATTTATAATAAAGATATTGACAGTATTGGTTATTAAATAAAGAGATTGACATAATTTGTTTTTAAATAATGATATTGACAGAATTGGTTACCACAGAATTGATTATTAAATAAAGATATTGACAGAATTGGTTATTAAATAAAATTATTGACACATTTGGATTTTAAATAAAGATATACACATAATTGTGTATTACATAACTGATTATTAAAACAAGATATTGACAGAATTAGGTACCACAGAATTGATTATTAAGTAAAGATATTGACAGAATTGTTTATTAAATAGAGATATTGACAGAACTGGTTTTTAAATAAAGAATTGACAGAATGGGTTTTTAAATAAAAATATTGACAGACAGAACTGATTATTATATACAGATATTGAAAGATCTGGTTACTAACTAAAGATATTGACAGAATTGGTGTTTAAATAAAGATATTGACAGATTTGTTTTTTAAATAAAGATATTGACAGAAATGGTTTTCAAATAAAGATATTGATAGAATTGTTTATTAATTAAATATATTTACAGATTTGGTTATTAAATAAAGATATTGACCGAAATGGTTTTTAAATAAAGATATTGACAGAACTGGTTATTAAAAAAAGATACACACAGCATTGGTTATTAAATAAAGATATTGACAGAATTGGTTATTAAATAAAGAGATTGAGACAATTTGTTTTTAAATAAAGATATTGACAGAATATGTTACCACAGAATTGATTATTAAAAAAAGATATTGACTGAATTGGTTATTAAATAAAGATATTGACAGAATCGGTTTTTAAATAAAGATATTCACAGAATGTTTTTTTAAATAAAGATATTGACAGAATTGGATATTAAATAAAGTTATAG
>NW_021613382.1:0-1071 GCF_004785775.1 Grammomys surdaster | reverse complement strand
CATCCTGCTATGTATATTTAATTGTTTCATATGTAATGTCCAAGAAAGTTGCTAGATTCCAGCAGAAAAACACTATACAAAGTATGGAATAAACCTACAGTAATGATACGCACCTTGTAAAGCATTCGTACTTCCAGAGTTAAAAGCAAGTACAATACAGCTCAAAAGACTTAAACAACATTATATATGATATTTCAGTTAGGACGTGTGTTTCCTATATAGCTTATACACCTATACAATCCAGCCAAGTATATTTCATTGTTTCATTTGGAATGTCCAAGGAAGTTGCTAGATTCCAGCAGAAAAGTACTGTACAACGTATTGAACAAACCTACAGTAAAGATACAAGCATTGCAAAGCATTCGTACTTCCAGAACTAAAGGCAAGAACAATACAACTGAAGAGACTTAAACAACATTATATGTGACATTTCAGTTAGTACCTGTGTTTGCTTTAAAGCATAAACACTTGTACCATCCGTTCATTCATACTACATTGTTTCATATGGCATGTCCAAGAAGCTTGCTACATAACAGCAGAAAAGCACTATACAACTTATTGAACAAACGTAGTGTAAAGATACATGCATAGAAATGCATTCGTACTTCCATAGGTAAAGGCAAGTACCACACATCTGATACACATTGAAATCATGTTACATGTGACATTTCAGTTAGGACGTGTGTTTGTTATAAAGCATAAACACTTTTACCATCCAGCCATGTATATATAATAGTTTTATATGGCATGTCCAAGAGAGTTCCTAGATTCCAGCAGAAAAGCGCTATACAACATATTGAACAAACTTAGTCTAAAATGCATTGCAATGCTTTCGTACTTACAGAGCAAAAGGCAAGTACAATACAGCTGAAAAAAATTAAACAATGTTACATGTGACATTTCAGTTAAGATTTGTGTTTGCTTTAAAGCATATACACTTGTACCATCCGTTCATGTATACTACATTGATTCATATGGCATGTCCAAGTAATTTGCTAGATTACAGCAGAAAAGCACTGTACAATGCATTGAACAAACCTCCAGTAAAGATACGGGCATTGAAAGGCATTC
>NW_021613381.1:0-1609 GCF_004785775.1 Grammomys surdaster | reverse complement strand
GACAAAGCTGCTGAGTTCTACTGCTTGCTGGTGCTGGAACATCACCCCTTCTATTACATTATCACCAGCTTTCTAACTTTCAACTAACTTCACTACCTAAGCTTGGCAGTACTGGAACTTAGTAGTTTAACCTTGAACTCAGAGGTATGCATGGCTCTGTCTCCTGAATGCCAGGATAAAAGGTGTGTAACACTTTGTCTAAGGATTTCTTTACCTAAAACTTTTCCTGGACCAGGAGGACTTGAACCAGAAATCTGCTGACTCTCTTCTCCTGGGATGTAAGGCATGGACATGCCTGGACCTAAGTATTTTCTTTTAGATCTTAAGTTCAAAACCCAGAATCATAATGACAATCTATCCTTTGTCAATTTGACACATACTTGTATCTCCTTATGTCCACATGGAAACAATAACCAGGTAATAATAATCCCTATCATGATACAGTTCTCATTCATACAACTTAACATCCCTATATTTAGAATGGAATTTAAATATAGGTGAATGGAATCTTGGCATAACATCACCATTTCTTTAATACCATCATATAGGTTTGATTACAGGATTTAGCTTCATTCAACTTCCTGGTGAGCCTTTTCTCTTTGAATCTAACATTTTAAATTTTTCATTTCTTTTTTTTTTTTTTAAATTTTTCATTTCTAAGATTCCTATGTCTGATCAAAAGAATCACCATGAGTATACACAAGAAAAAGGCTAAGCTTGGCTTTCCTGAGACTTTATTTGTCAAGGCAATCAACATAAACGTCCTTAGCTTAGCCTCAAGGACACTCTTCAGACAAGGGAAAAAGGCAGCAACATTCTTCAGCAAAACATCATAAAAACTATGTACAAAATTCAAATCAAACTTAGTACATATGCATGTGTTCCATTTCCCTAGTAGAATGGACCATTGAGTTCCACTTAATGTATGTACCAATCCAAGGTCTAAAAATCCACATTGCTCCAAAGAAAAACATCATCAAGACTATCATAGCAATACTTATGTCTGAGGTACCAACTTCTGTCTTAGATAGAATTTCCATTGCTAAGAAGAGACACTGTGCCCAAGGCTACTGTTTTAAAGGCAAGTAGTTAATTGGGCCTGGCTTACAGTTTCAAATGTTTAGTCAGTTACCATCATACCAGGAAGGATAGCAGCATGCAGGCAGCCATGATCCTGGAGATAGAGCTCAGAGTTTTACATCTTCATGAGGAGGCATCCAGGAAGGCACAGTCTTCCAGCCAAACAGTAGGAGGGTCTGTTTTATCCTGGCCAGAGCTCCAAAGAACACCATCATAGGAATTCACTTCCTTCACAACAGTACCATCTACTTCTACAAGGCCAAACATCTTAATATTGCCACTTCTTTGGTCCAAGCATACTCAAATCAAAGCAGTTTACTTCTACTATGAATTCTTTCATGCATTTAAATATGATTAGGACATGTAGAGGCTTAACACTCTGATTATTTTCACAATGTTTCTCTCTAATGTGTGTTCATTTTTGTATTGAGACTACTGTGGCATGTAAAGGATTTTCCAGCTTGAGTACATTCACAGGGTTTCTGTCCAATATGTGTTCTTTTATGTCTTTGGAAACTATAGTGATATA
>NW_021613380.1:0-1061 GCF_004785775.1 Grammomys surdaster | reverse complement strand
CTGCTGTATGCCTAAGCACTCTACTTGAGTTTCCTTCATTAGTTTCCATGGACATGAGTGACAGCTACCACAGAGCCATGTGCTCTCTTTACTGTCAAAGCTCCCAGCACCATTTCCTGACTGCATCTGCAGGAGACTGCTATTTGGGTCTATGCCCTAATTACCTTCCCCTATAACACACCAGCACCAGCACTGCTGGGCTCTCTCTGAAAAAGAGGCAATTTTTTTCCCTTTTCTTCATAGTATCTACACCCCTAGACTAAGATCCCTTGAGCTCCCAGATATATTTTGTACAATAACTCAGAGAGCAAGCAAGAGAGCCAGCCAGAGAGCGAGCGAGCGAGCCAGCTAGAGAGCAAGTGAGTCAGCCAGCCAGAGAGCAAGAGAGCCAGCAAGCCAGAGAGAGCGAGCAAGCCAGCCAGCCAGAGAGCGAGCCAGAGAGTGAGCCAGAGAGCGAGCCAGAGTGTGAGCCAGAGAGCTAGCCAGCCAGAGAGCAAGCAAGAGAGCCAGCCAGAGAGCGAGCTAGCCGGCCAGAGAGCGATTGAGCCAGCCAGAGAACAAGCGAGCCATCCAGAGAGCGAGCCAGCCAGAGAGCAAGCCAGCCATCCAGAGAGCGAGCCAGAGAGTGAGCCAGAGAGCTAGCCAGAGAGTGAGCCAGAGAGTGAGCCAGCCAGAGAGCAAGCCAGCCAGAGAGCGAGCCAGCCAGCCAGAGAGCAAGAGAGCCAGCCAGAGAGCAAGCGAGGGAGCCAGCCAGAGAGCAAAGGAGCAAGCCAGCCAGAAAGCAAGGGAGCCAGCCAGCCAGCCAGAGAGCAAGCGAGCCAGCCAACCAGAGAGCTAGCAAGCCAGCCAGCCAGAGAGCGAGCCAGAGAGTGAGTCAGAGAGAAAGCCAGAGAGTGAGCCAGAGAGCAAGCCAGCCAGAGAGAGAGAGCTAGCCAGAGAGCGAGCAAGCCAGCCAGAGAGCGAGCAAGCCAGCCAGCCAGAGAGCAAGTGAGCCAGCCAGCCAGAGAGCGAGCGAGCCAGCCAGAGAGCAAGCGAGCCAGCCAGCCAGCCAGAGAGCGAGC
>NW_021613379.1:0-1065 GCF_004785775.1 Grammomys surdaster | reverse complement strand
GAGACAGATCTCCAGGCAGTTAGGAGGAGACTGTGTGTCACACTGGGTGTATCTTGAGCATAGGAGACCTCCAAGCCCACATACAGAGTGACACATTTTCTCTAATTAGGACAATATACGTAATAATGCTGTCCTCTATAGTTGAACATTCAAACACATGAATCTATAGGGGTCATACCTACCTATTTAGAAACAAGTGAGTCCAGGGATTATAGAGGCTGAAAGAAACCTTTTTCATGGGCACCATGCTGCAGCTGGGTTCCCTGTGCCATGCAGTGCAAGATATGCATGTAAGTTGCATGTTCCACAGTGGCTCGGTTCCTGTTGATGGAATCTTTAGCCTATGGCACCACTGTGGGGAAAGAAAAATAGGAAGAAAAAAGAAATGTCCCCATGTGTGGTGTGCAATGAATGCATCCTTCCTGTCATTCAGAGGGAGGAAGGTGGCCTGGAGTAGTGAGCATGCTACACAGAGGTGGTTTTAGTCAAATTACTCATTGAGCAGACTATTGAGACCCTGCTTTGAGAGAGAAGTGGATTCTGGCATATGGACTGGGGATATTGACACATCAGTTTGCAGAGACCCAGTGAGCAGGGTAACAGGAAGCTGGAGAGGGGGTGAAGGCTTCCTAGAGAGAGAAGGAAAGCTAGCACGGGCTACCAAACCTCCATTCCATGTCCTGGCTGCAGCCATTTTTCTAGCCATCCATCCACACTCTTCCAGAACCAGCCCTAGGATGAGAACTGACCAAAAGATTCAATCTTGGTGGTGGCTGTATCTGGGTGAGATGAGTCTGTCTTCACGAACCACATATCTTTGCAGATTGAAAAGGCTACAGCAAGTAGAATTCAGCCAGTGTTCTGGAATAAGTTTGAAAATGGATTGATGGATAACAGATCTGTGTGTGTGTGTGTGTGTGTGTGTGTGTGTGTGTAGGTGTGTGTGAAGGTGTGTAGTACTACTTTACCACAGAGACCCATCCAAAGGCAGCTATCAGACCACTTATGAATGCTGAGGCTCTCCAGGTTCTTTGGAGACTCTTCATCCATCTGCCATGGATGCTC
>NW_021613378.1:0-1173 GCF_004785775.1 Grammomys surdaster | reverse complement strand
AAAGATATGCGCATTGCAAAGCATTCGTAAATCAAGAGATAAAGGAATGTCCAAGGAAGTTCCTATATTCCAGCAGAAAAGCACTATACAACATATTGAACAAACCTACAGTAAAGATACGTGCATTGCAAAGCATTCATACTTGTAATGCCAAATACAACACCACTGAAAACAATGTAATCATGTTACTTGTCACATTTCAGTTAGGATGTGTGTTTGCATAGAAGCATAAACATTTGTATCATCCGGACATGTATATTTAATTGTTTCATATGGTATGTCCAAGAAAGTTGCTAGAATCCAGCCGAAAAGCACTATACAACGTATTGAATAAACCTACAGTAAATATATGTGCATTGGAAAGCATTCTTACTGCCAGAGATAAAAGCAAGTACAACAATGCTTACAACACTGAAATCATGTTACATGTGACATTTCAGTTATAAAGTGTGTTTGGCTTAAAGAATAAACATTTGTACCATCTGGCCATGTATATTTTATTGTTTCATATGGTATGTCCAATAAAGTTGCTAGATTCCAGCAGAAAAGCACTATACATCGCAGTGAACAAATCTACAGTAAAGATACGCACATTGTAAAGCATTCGTACTTTCTGAGCTAAAAGCAAGTACAATACAGCTCAAAAGAATTAAACAACGTTATATATGATATTTCAGTTAGGAATTGTGTTTCTTATAAAGCTTATACACCTATACCATCCAGCCAGGTATATTTCATTGTTTCATATGGAATGTCCAAGAATGTTGCTATATTCCAGCAGAAAAGCACTATACAACGTATTGAATAAACCTACATTATAGATAAGGGCATTGGAAAGCATTCGAACTTCCAGAGATAAAGGCAAGTACAACACCACTTACAATACTGACATCATGTTACATGTGACATTTCAGTTAGAAAGTGTGTTTGGCTTAAAGCATAAACACTTGTACCATCTGGCCATGTATATTTCATTGTTTCTTATGGAATGTCCAAGAAAGTTGCAACATTCCAGCAGAAAAGCACTATACATCGCATTGAACAAACCTACAGTAAAGATACGCACATTATAAAGCATTCATACTTCCATAGCTAAAGGCAAGAACAACACTGTTGGTACACATTGAAATTATTTTACATGTGACATTTCAGTTAGGACATCTGTTTGGTTTA
>NW_021613376.1:0-1515 GCF_004785775.1 Grammomys surdaster | reverse complement strand
CAGGAGCTTATGGTCACACAGAAACTAGAGCTGAAAAATGAAACTTAACCTCTTATTGTAAGAGCCCAAATGATCCTCAGTGAACCCTGTGGGACGCCTTTTGAGGAAAGCAGCTATCAGTGATTCGAACCAGCACAAGACAAAGGTGACAGTTTCTTTTATACACACAAGTGGATTATAGTTTGCAAACCTGAAAAATGTTGGACATCAATAAAGTCAATGCAGGAATTGAAATTTTTGCAGTTGGATTTTTGGCTTCATTTGAAGGAGTATCATCACTGTGAAGTTTTGAAATGTTTATATATACATCCTATGATGTTGCACATATATGATCTGATGTTAAGCTTTTATTTGAAGCTGGAATGAATTTTAGAGAGTTATGAAGAGAAAAGGACATTTAGAATTCTGAACTTTGTTGGGCCTGGACTAGACTATGGGTATTTTGGCATTTGAAAGTTCTAAGGTCTTTTGGCTTGATATAGCCCCATAATCTCATTTTTTTTTTGTAGAGACAAATTGGTGCCAGGTAATGGTTTTGATTGTTTCACTATGCTTCGCCTACATGAATTTAGCACTAATCAGATTTGTGGCCTTACTGAGGTTGCGGTCGCTTTGTCATAGGAAGTGTGTCACAATGGAGGATTCATGAAAAACTCAGGACAGGCCAGCTTGGTTAAAATCATTCTCCTGGCAGCCTGTGGAAGAGAAAAACCTGTCTTCCTTGGCAAATTTAGCACTATGTCATCCTGAATGGTGTCCAAATTTCTGCCATCATGTTAATAGAAGGAATCTTTAAGTTGTAAGTCAGTCCAAATTGACTGTCATCTTCAATAAGATTTGTCATACTGATGGGGTCTCTTCACTGTGATGAATCATTAACTAACATGGAAATGGGTACCAGAGACAGGGTTATCATTGTGATAGGTCTGTCCATGTATTTGTTTGTAGGAAATTCGATTCTGGCAGTTTGTATGCTTTAAATGGAGCTTAATATGCTGAAGTATTAGCAGCAGGGAAAAGAGTAGTGCTAAGAGTGATTTTAGATAAGGGGGCTTGGCACTGTAGATTTCAGTCGAGAGGAGTATTAGTATGTGGCTTAGAATGTATCTTTTCCTATTTTGATGAAGATTAGGCCTTCCTTGTGCACTTGTCTTCAGAGTTTTCTGGAGCGTAATTTAAAGAGATGTAAATTAATACCATTAATAAAGGGAGCCTCAAAGACACCTAGATTAGACTTTGTTCTGTTGATCACTCTTATGGAAAACATTTCAAAAAGTAGAGTAAAATGAGAAACTGAAAGCCTGAAATGCAGGGGTTCAAATATAGTGTTCACAACAGGGTATCAGGAAGTAGAATGGTGTTAAATCATGTAACCAAAGATACTAAATGGAAGTAACTGAGAATTGACCAGGGGGAAACATCCTCCTCAGCTAGGGATTCTCTTTGTAGATTTTCAGTTGAGAAAGGGGTGGTTTATATTATATAAGCCTTTTAAAGCTGCAGTTATTTTTTTTT
>NW_021613375.1:0-1152 GCF_004785775.1 Grammomys surdaster | reverse complement strand
TATAGATAGTACATATTTATTATATATATACATATATATATTTATTTTATTTGTCATATATATAATACATAATAATTATTTAATTTACTATTCTCTTGGAACCAGGGACAAAGTGGTCACAAGTTTAAGATTGCCGCATATTTTTTACTTCTTTTTTTTCATTTAAGATTTTTTATGGGAAATTTTATTTGCAATAGAGACATCATATAGGCACAGAATGCTTTTTTTAATTTAAATTTATTTTCCATTTGATATTCCATCTTTTACAATACAAACATCATCTAGGCACCTGATTCTTATTTTTAAACTATTTTTGGATATTTTAGTTACAATACTTTGTTGTATATTTAATTTATTTGCAATACTTTACTGGATATTTCATTTATTTACAATAGTTTATTGTATATTTCATGTATTTAGAATATTTTTCAGATATTTTATTTATTTACACTACAGATGGCATTCTCTCTCTCTCTCTCTCTCTCTCTTCTTTCTCTCTTTCTCTCTCTCTGTTGCATGCATTTTATACTATATGTGTTTTTTTCACATTTCTCTGACCGTAAACCTAATTCTCTGAACGTATTTTACAATGTACACATTTAATTCTTATATATCCTCACCCCTTATATTATCTGTTATAATATGCTTGGGTTAAAAGTGGTTAATAATGTTATACATAAATGATGTACATGCACATGATGTATATGTATGTGTTATACATATATGTATATATGTATACATACATATGTATGTATGTATATGTATATATATGTGATGTATATGTTTATTTGTATGTATGTCTATCTATATTTTTATATATCACTATCACTATTATGTGTATCCATTTATGTATATGTCTGTGTGTATGTGTATATATGTATGTGTGTATGTATGTCTATGTGTATATGTATAATATATATGTTTAATTATGTGTATGTGAAATTGTAGGTGTAGGTAGAGGTATATGTATATGAATGTGTATGTATACATATATATGCATATATACATGACAATGTTATATTTCTGAAAGATACACTATAGTGCTATACATTAAATAATGTTTATTACTTTAAAGATGCATTATACAGCAAAATATGGGATAATGCTATATTGCCTGCCATATATAGTACAGTGCTGTATATGGAATAATGT
>NW_021613373.1:0-2463 GCF_004785775.1 Grammomys surdaster | reverse complement strand
GTGTGGGTTCATTTCTGGGTCTTCAATTCTATTCCATTGATCTTCCTGCCTGTCTCTGTACCAATACCATGTAGATTTTATCACTATTGCTCTGTAGTACAGCTTGAGGTCAGGGATGGTGATTCCTCCAGAAGTTCTTTTATTGTTGAGAATAGTTTTCGCTCTCCTGGGTTTTTTGTTATTCCATATGAATTTGAGAATTTCCTTTTCTAACTCTGTGAAGAATTGAGTTGGGATTTTAATGGAAATTGCATTGAATCTGTAGATTGCTTTTCGCATGATAGTCATTTTTATTATATTAATCCTGCCAATCCATGAGCATGGGAGATCTTTCCATCTTCTGAGATCTTCGATTTCTTTCTTCAGGGACTTGAAGTTGTTGTCATACACTTGCTTGGTTAGATTCAAACCAAGGTATTTTATATTATTTGTGACTATTGTGAAGGGTGTCATTTCCATAATTTCCTTTTCAGTCTGTTTATCTTTCATGTAGAGGAAGGATACTGATTTTTTTGAGTTGATTTTGTAACAAGCCACTTTGCTGAAATTGTTTACCAGGTTTAGGAGTTCTCTGGTGGAAGTTTGGGGGTCACTTAAGTATACTATCATATCATCTGCAAATAATGATATTTTGACTTCTTCCTTTCCTATGTCTATCCCTTTGACTTCTTTTTGTTGTCTAATTGCTCTGGCTAAGACTTCCAGTACGATATTGAATAGATGGGGTGGGGGAGTGGGCAGTCTTGTCTAGTCCCTCATCTTAGTGGGATTGCTTCAAGTTTCTCTCCATTTAGTTTGATGTTGACTACTGGTTTGCAGTATATTGCTTTTACTATGTTTATGTATGGGCCTTGAATTCCTGATCTTTCCAAGACTTTTACCATGAAGGGATGTTGAATTTTGTTAAATGCTTTCTCAGAATCTAGTGAGATTATCATGTGGGATTTTTTTTCTTTGAGTTTGTTTATATAGTGGATTACATTGAGAGTTGTTCAGTTTCCATGTGCATGTAGGTTTTCCATTGGTTTTGTCATTATTAAAGACAAGTCTTAGTCCGTGGTGATCTGATAAGAGGAAATGGATTATTTCAATCTTTTTGTATCTGTAGAGGCCTGTTTTGTGACCAATTATATGGTCTATTTTAGAGAAGGTACCATGAGGTGCTGAGAAAAAGGTATATTCTTTTGTTATAGGATGAAATGTTCTATAGATGTGTTAAGTCCATTTGGTTCATAACTTCTGTTAATATCAAAGTGTCTCGGTTTAGTTTCTGTTTCCATGATCTGTCCATTGCTGAGAGTGGGGTGTTGAAAACCCCCTCTATTATTGTGTGAGGTGTAATGTGTGTTTTGAGCTTTAGTAAAGTTTCTTTTATGTATGTAGGTGCCCTTGCATTTGGAGCATAGATGTTCAGAATTGAGAGTTCACCTTGGTAGATTTTTCCTTTGATGAGTATGAAGTGTCCTTCCTTATCTTTTTGATTACTTTTGGATGAAAGTCGATTTTATTTGATATTAGAATGGCTACTCCAGCTTGTTTCTTGGTACCATTGGGTTGGAAAATTGTTTTCCACACTTTTATTCTGAGGTAATGTCTATCTTTGTCACTGAGGTGCGTTTCTTTTATGCAACAAAATCCTGGGTCCTGTTTGTGTATCCAGTCTGTTAGTCTGTGTCTTTTTATTGGGGAATAGAAACCTTTGATGTTAAGAGATATTAAGGAAAAATGATTGTGGCTTTCTGTTATTTTTGTTATTAGAGGTAGAATTATGTTTGTATAGCTATCTTCTTTTGGGGTTGTTGGAAGATTACTTCCTTGCTCTTTCTAGGTTGTACTTTCCCTCCTTGTGTTGGCGTTTTCCATCAATTATCCTTTGAAGTGCTGGTTTTGTGGGAAGATATTGTGCAAATTTGGTTTTGTCATGGATTATCTTGGTTTTACCATCTATAGTGATTGAGAGTTTTGCTGGGTATAGTAGTCTGGGCTGCCATTTGTGTTCTCTTAGGGTCTGTAGGATGTCAGTCCAGCCTCTTCTGGCTTTTATAGTCTCTGGTGAGAAGTCTGGTGTAATTCTTATAGGTCTGCCATTATATGTTACTTGACATTTTTCCCTTACTGCTTTTAGTACTTTTTCTTTGTTTTGTGCATCTGATGTTTTGATTATTACATGACAGGAGGTATTTCTTTTCTGGCCTAGTCTATTTGGAGTTCTGTAGGCTTCTTGTATGTTTATGAGCATCTCATTCTTTAGGTTAGGGAAGTTTTCCTCAATAATTTTTTTTTGAAGATATTTACTGGCCCTTTAAGTTGGGAATCTTCATTCTCATCTATACCTATTATCTTTAGGTTTGGTCTTCTCATTGTGTCCTGGATTTTCTGGATGTTTTTGGTTAGGAGGTTTTTGCATTTTGCATTTTCTTTGACAGCTGTGTCAATGTTTTCCATGGTGTCTTCTGCACATGA
>NW_021613372.1:0-5330 GCF_004785775.1 Grammomys surdaster | reverse complement strand
ATTTTCCTTCTTCCATGTAGGTCCTGTGGTCTTTCCTTCTCCCTGCTGGTCCATGAGGACAAAGGGAGCCAAGCAGAAGAACAGAGTACGATGACAGAAATGACAGACTTCTCGGATCCACTTCCGAGAAGCAGCTCAACTTCATTTGGGGTTAAGCCAGGGCTATATAGTTTTGGAGAAGGTAGGGATTTCCAGAGTTGGCAAGTATCTTTAGGTAGAGCTTAGGGTAGTGAAGAATGCTTCATTTGCATGGATTTCAGGAATTCTGGGTGCTTGCTGGACAGGATTACAGAAAAGGTGAACCTGTAATCTCACCAAGGCTATGTGAAATACCACAGGTAGAAGGTATGGGAGTTCAGACTCCCCAGATAACCTTAATTATCAGGGGTTTCCAACAAGGTCCCAAGAATTGAACTCAGGTCATCAGGGTGGATGGTAATTGCCCAGACCCATTAAGCCATCTCATCAGCCCTTAAATGTGGTTTGCATCCTCTGTTCATGGACATATGCCATAGCTTCATCTGCTTTTATGTAACTATTTTAAACATATTCGCTCATTTTTTTCTGCTAACATTGAACTATTTTAAACATACTCTCCTCCTCTGTAGATAAACGACCGCTATTGATACTCAAGCATCCAGAAGCTTTTGCTCTGTCTGAGGGAAGAGTTCTTGGTGTGGTCCAGGGTCCCAGCCTCCTTGCTGCTGTGGTTTTGGCTTAGCTGAAAGGTAGGAGGAAATCATTCATCCAGATAAGCACCAGCCTACCTCCAACCCACTATCAATGTAATGTTAGCGATCAGATGGAAAGAGCCAACAGTTAGGGAAACATCTCAGCATAACTGCCATTTGTTTTTTCCTGCCCGAGTGGGTGTTGAAGCTAATTTGTTTGCGGGACTGTGGAGAGAGATAGTGCCTTAGAGTAATTGTTCCTCCTCCTCCTGTCTCCCCGTTTTAATCAGCAGATGAGCGGCTTTTCCTCCACCTCCCCAGCTGCCTTGTTTTATATATCCAAAGGTCATTTTTTTTAAATTCCCATGTATTCAAATGCAGCCTCTAAATATGCTTGTTTCTCACATAGATCAACAATAGCCAAGAGATGAAGATTTTCCAGAGTCAGTGACGGTAAAGAGCATCCGCTTGCTATAGGAACCCAGTCCACTCAGATCACTGTGATACACATGGTCCCCCCCAAACCCTTCCTCATCCTGCTGTGCAGCAATTTCTTCTAAAACAAAACTTTCAATGTGGAAGGAAATGCCTTAAGACACAGGGGAAACTCATGAGAATTCTGGAAGCAATCAACACAATAGAGTCTAGGAAGTCCCTGAAACTGGCCAGATTCACTCTATCCTCCCTTCTCAAGCAGTTGTGGAGGGCTTTTCAAATACTGCAGCCAGCAGAGTAAAGGTCTGCATGAGGCAAAAAGAAAGGCTGATTGAGCATGACTCAGTAGCTATTGTTGGTTCAAACTTCTAAAGTCTGACACTGGACAGTTTATTTTAGATATATTTAAGTACAGAACTATTTGGGGGAAGTTTCCTTATGTAACACAATCCCATATGTGTAAGGAGGCATAATTATGTCAAAACTCTTCTCGAAGTACATGTCATTTCTCTCAGGAGACAGGTTCTATAGTAGTCTAGCATGTGCTATCTTAGGGGAGGATCTGGTGTGGCCTCAGTTACACAGATAGCATAGAGGTCGTCTAGACTGTTAGCCACTTCCAGTCCTAGTCATGGAAGTTTGAGGGGAGCCAGGTACGGCCTGGTCCTACATATAGCAAAAGGGCTACCTAGGTAGGCTATTAGTCATCTCCATTTCTACTCTTATGAATGAAAAACAAGTTACACATGTTTTTCTATGTAAAGACAACACTGTGAGTTTAACATTCCTGGTTTCCCTAGTACTGTGAGCTTGAAGACCTTGGTGCTCCCAATAAGCAGTAAGTAGTGCTGAAAAACACACAAGACGCTCAGACTGACTTAGCTGCCTGGAAGAGGCAGAGTGCAGCTGAGCTGCTGGGAAGAGAATTAGACAAACTGACTTACTTAGATAAGGCCCTTTCCAGCCTGTTGAATTGCCTACAAATTCTGCAGTGAGCATCAGGTTCCCAGCGTTCATGAGCTCTTGCTGGGGTGGGCTTTTAGTAACACAGCTGTCGTTGAATCATTTCTGCTCCTGTAAGTAACCCCAATGATAAGGTCTTAACACTGGTGTCTTAGTCAGGGTTTGTATTCCTGCACAAAACATCATGACCAAGAAGCAAGTTGGGGAGGAAAGGATTTAGTCAGCCTACACTTCTACATTGCTGTTCATCACCAAAGGAAGTCAGGACTAGATTTTACACAGGTCAGGAAGCAGGAGCTGATGCAGAGGGCATGGAGGGATGTTTCTTACTGGCTTGCTTCCCTTGGCTTGCTTAGTTTGCTTTCTTATAGAATCCAAGACTACCAGCCCAGGGATGGCACCACCCACAAGAGTTCCCCCACCTTGATAATTAATTGAGATAATGTCTTACATCTGGTTCTCATGGAGACATTTTCTCAACTGAAGCTCTTTTCTCTGTGATAACTCCAGCTTGTGTCAAGTTGACACAAAACCAGCCAGTATAACTGGTGATGCCATTTTGTTTCAGTCCACCAAGGCGTTACTAACAAGATGGATGGGTTTTGATTCCTCCTCTAGACACGCTCCTCTCAGGACCTATCTACTTCTGAATTCATAGTTTTGCACCAGGCTGTATTATACAGTATGTCTGATGCCCTTATTTTGAAACTGTTCAAGCTGCAGCCATTCAGTGCCTGACTTACTCACTGAAAGCTTGTTTCTGTTCTACCCTGTAAAGCTCACTTCTGCAGCTCTCCTGAGGGCTGCACTTTCTTGACATCCTGAATGTAGCCTAGTGGATTTAATAAAAATCTGTCAGAACCTGGTTAGCTCATCCTGGTGTATTTTCTGGCATATACCATGTTGGACTTTGGTGATATTCTTACTTTGGTCTGTTGTTATAGTGGAGGGAAATATGTTAGTGAACCCCTAAAAAACAGACAAGAGGCGATCTGATGCAAAATGGTTGAATGGGAGAGATCCGATGAAAGACTAGTCCAGTATCTGTTCTAGTTAACATGGACTATCAACTTAGCCCGTCCCAGAATCACCTGAAAAAGGAGTCTCAGTTGAATAATTGTCTCTATCAGGTTGGTCTGTGGGCATGTGTGTAAAGGGTTCTCTTGATTGTCTTAAGTGATGTAGGAGGGCCTAGCCCACTGTTCATGGCGCCATCCTGAGCAGGTTTCCTGGGCTACATAAGAAAGCTAGCTACACCAGGAGGTGGTGGCACATGCCTTTAATCCCAGCACTGAGGAGGAGGGGCAAGCAGAGCTCTGTGAGTTCGAGGCCAGCCTGATCTACAGAGCAATTTCCCGGACAGCCAGGGCTTCACAGAGAAACCCTATCTCAAACAACAAACAAGCAAAGCATAAGCCAGTGAGTCAGCCAGCATCAGAGTGATGATCACTGGAATGGAAGAAAACACGAACAGCATCTTACCAAGAGGATGATCACTCCTCCCATCTCTTTACCTGTTCTGAGGTGAGTCAGATTTCCTGAGTATCAGACTCCCAGTCAGGTGATTGACAGGCCCAACTGGGTTAACTCTTAAGGGAGGAGATGTTCTAACCTCAAAATGCTACATCTCTAGCTTGGGCCAGAGGCAGTATTGTTCTTGAAGTGTGCTTTTGGGCAGGTATAATGGAGAGGAGTGAGCTTATCTTGATTATTTATTACAACTGGCTATTGTTTTTGGTTTATATGCCTCCATGGAAAAACATGTTGTTGCCACATGTGGCTTGCCTGCCACATGATAGTTATCCTTGAGATTGTACACTTTACTCATGTGAAGTGTACAATCACAAGGATACTTTACTCTTAACCCTCACAGTATAAATCGTCTGATGCTCTGAATAAAGTGTTAGTGTGCCTCATTTTTAGGCTGCATTCTCACAGGTTCACACCACCAACTAGAGTGGTAAACAGCCACTCACAGACACAGAGATATACATATAAAATAAATAATAAATTAAACCTAAAAAAATCCCCGCTTCCCTTAAATGACCCACCACTGCCCAACAACTTGGTAGATGATTTGGGGGTGGAGTGGGCATTCAAGATCCCAAGCAGGACAGATGACTGCCAACAACTGGACCCATGCGGAGTGAAGAGAGCCTTAACTCCAGAAGAACCAGGGGCACATTGAAGAAGAATCACTATGATGGAATCACACAATTAATTGAAATCACAAGATATTTCAATTCTGTTGGTTTGGAAGCATGGAAGATAGGGGTGTAGTGGGAGATTTAGGATATGAGGCTATAGAAACTTCCACTTTGCAGATACTGAGTACCTCCACAAAGGCACTGTTGTCCCAAGTATGTCTGACTCCGTCTATGTTCTTCTCAAATCATCTCCTGAGGGAGGGTAAACTGATCTTCATAAAGAGGCCATACTACCTGTACTGGTTAGTTTTAGCTGTAAATTTGAAGCAGCCTAGAATCCCCTGGAAAGAGACCTTAAGGAATTATCTAGATCAGATTATCCCATGAAAATGTCTTGACAGGTATTTTGCTTATTGATTGATATTGAAAAACACAGCCCATTTTGGTGGCACCATTGCCTACCAGCAAGTCCTGAACAATATAGAAGAGGGGAAAGCTAGCCAATCATATTACTCACTTTGTTCATCATTGTGACAAGCTGCCTGGCAGGAACAACTTAAGGGATGGGGGACCTATTTCAGCTTGTGCTATCAGAGCAAGGTGCAGGATACCATGGCTTCAGGAATGTGTGGTGATTAGGAAGCAGGGAGGATAAGACAGGAAGGGGCCATGACTGATAACTTCCGAGGACCTGCCCCTCCCCACAGGACCTGATTCTTCTAGCTAGGTCTAACCTCTTAAAGTTTGCAGAACCTCCTTGCTCTAGTTTGCCACCTTGTTGCTGTGATAAAAACAAAAACAAAAACAAAACTCATGACTACAACTAATGTCAGAAAGAAAGGGCTTATTTCAGTTTATACTTGCAAGTCAAGTCACAGTCCATCACCTAGGAAAGTCAGGGCAGAAGCTTGAGGCAGGAACCTATAGCAGAAACCATGTGGGAATGGTCCTTACTGGCTCACTCACTGGCTGATGGTCAACTAGCTTTTTTTTTTTTTTTCTGAAACTAGCTTTCTTATACAGTCAAAAGTTCTCCAGCCTAGAGATGGTGCCACCTCTTAGCATTCCTTCTAGGCTCTGCCCCACAGTTACCTGGCAACAGCCAGGTATGCCT
>NW_021613371.1:0-8904 GCF_004785775.1 Grammomys surdaster | reverse complement strand
TCGAAGAGATAGCTACTTCTGAGAAAAGCCCCTAACCACAAAATGTTCTAGGGCACAAGCCAAGAAGAGGCTGTGCCTTTCCATTACTCCACCTGCCTTTCCCCTCCCCTGACCCCAGTTTGTTATAAAAGCTTGTCTTATTTTTGAATACACGGCTCTTGAAAAGCAACCGTTTCCTTGAGTCCTTTCTCTCGCCCGTTTCTCTTTCAGGTTGTGGTCCTCCTCACCCCTACGAATAACCAAAGACCCAAGGGTCGGGTCAGTTCTGGTTGGCCCCTCTCTGCTTGGTCTAGGGGCAGAATTCCCCCTTTTTAGGTTGGGTGGAGATGGGTTTTGGAAACACCCTGTATAAAGTAACAACCTCATCTTGAGTCTCGTGACCCCCCATAGCTAACTAATGATAATGTATCTGAGTAGGTTTTGCTACCAAATTATTTATCTGTTGTATCACAGAGTTAGTCCGCCTATTTGAGAGCCAGGGACCAGCAGAAAAAAGCAAAAAGAACCCAAATAATGGTCCCAAGATGGGAGGAAATAGGGTTGACAACCTTGGAGAGGCTGAAAACCAATTCTTGTACCAGCATTCATCTGCCTCTTTCTCTCTCTGATTTTTCTTAGGGCCTTCACTACCTGTTTCAAGCTCTCTTTAACCCTTCTTGTCTTGTCTATGTAAAGGCAACCTTCTTCTTTAAGAGCTGTACACAGTCCAGAGCTGTACACGGCCTTTTCTATTGTAATAGAAATCAAGTCCAATAAGGATCTTTGCAATTTTAGGAGGTCTCTTCAGACAGCGAAATGAAGTATTTCTTAGATTAGTGATGTCAATCTCTAGCTGTTTGATGCTCTTGTCAGTGGCCCTTCAAAGGTCTGAATAGTGTAAGTTCGGAGGCCAGCATCTGGATTAGAACTTCCAACAGCAGACATCACAGGTGATTCATTTTTACCTGGAAAGGAAAAAGAAGGAAATTCTCAGGGAGATTTCTCTTCTCTGGAAGTAAATTGTTATTCATCGTATTTATGGTTGGGCCTGGCTTTCTGGGGGTATCTATTTTTTTATTAGTTTTTTTGGTAGCCAGTTAGCTGTGCCTTCTGTGGTATCAGACAGGCATATCAATCCTTGGCCCCATAAGGGAACTGGGTCTGGGCCATTCCCTTTAAGGGTAAGAGGGTACTTCCCCATATCTCTGGCAAAGTTTTGTTGGTCTCGGTGGTGCCAGAGGCAGTCAGCAGCAGATTTGCCAAGAGCTTTCAGCTTTAGAGAGATAAAAGTGAACAAGGCATGATGGAGAGTATTTCAGGGGGACTCCTTCTGAGGGGGTACTGTTCCCCCTCTTTTGTTTTTAAAGCCAAATTTTCAGAGTTCTTGTAAAATCAGGGCAGAAGTGCCAACAGTTGCTCCTTCCACACTCAGAGAGTTGTGAAGACCCTATTTAAGGATATATAAATCAATATTAATAATCTTTTGTCAAAGGACTGTTATAGCACCGCTGACAACTAATCAGACTATATAATATATCGATTAGTAATAGCTTCTTCTACTTTTTGTGAGATTACCTCTCTTTTGTCAATTAATTGTTAAGGAAAATTAGGATTTACATCTCTCTTGAAAATATTGAACAGAGACTTAACTTCTTTTGTGGAGAGCTTAAAATAGGATCTTAGCCAATTAGCAACTACTAGGAACTTTTGAAAATAATTTAAAATAAGTAAACTCTCTCCCTCTCTCTCTCTCTTTTTTTTAGACCATTTACCTGTGTTTTTTTTATTGGATATTATACGTATTTAACTTTCAATGTTATCTCCTCTCCCATTCTCCCCTAAAGCCCCTTTTCCCATACCCCCTCCTCCTAATTTTTGTGAGAGTATGCTCCAAACATCTTCCCAGTCCCATCTCCCTGCTCTCGAATTCCCACACAGTAGGGGATCCAAACTTTCGGGGACCATGGCCCTCCACTTTCACTGAAGTCTAACAAGGTCACCCTCAATTCCCTATACAGGTGAATGAGTCCCTCCCTTTGTGCTCTCTGGCTGGCAGTTTACACTTTGGGAACTCTGGTTGAAACTTTTGATACTCCTTCTAGAAAGGACCAAAGCATCCACACTTTGGTCTTCCTTCTTCTATGTGAGTTTTACGTGGTCTATATGTAGTTTCTTAGAAATTGTGAGCTTTTGGGCTAATATCCACTTATCAGTGAGTGCATACCATGTATGTTCTTTTGAGATTGGGTCACCTCACTCAAGATGATATTTTCCAGCTCCATCCATTTGCCTAAGAATTTCATGAACTCATTGTTTTTAATAGCTGAGTAGTACTCCATTGTATAAATGTACCACATTTTCTGCATCCATTCTTCTGTTGAAGGGCATCTGGGTTCTTTCCATCTTCTGGCTATTATAAATAAGGCTGCTATGAACATGGTGGAGCATGTGTCCCTGTTGTATGTTGAAACATCTTTTGGGTATATGCCCAGGAGTGGTATAGCTGGGTCGTCAGGTAACACTATGTTCAATTTTCTGAGATACCACCAGACTGCCTTCCACAGTGGTTGTACCAGTTTACAATCCCACCAACAGTGGAGGAGTGTTCCTCTTTCTCCACATCCTCGCCAACATGTGCTGTCACCTATGTTTTTGATCTTAGCCATTCTGACGGGTGTGAGGTGGAATCTCAGTGTTGTTTTCATTTGCATTTCCCTGATGTCCAGGGATGCTGAACACTTCTTTAGGTACTTCTCAAACATTTGAGCTTGCTCAGTTGAGAATTCTTTGTTTAGCTCTTTGCTCCATTTTTTAATAGGGTTCTTTGATTGTCTAGAGTCTAATTTCTTAAATTCTTTGTATACCTTGGATATTAGCCCTTTATCAGATGTAGGGTTGATGAAGATCTTTTCCCAATCTGTTGGTTGCTGCTTTGTCCTACTGACTGTGTCCTTTGCTTTACAGATGCTTTGCAGTTTTATCAGGTCCCATTTGTCAATTCTTGGTCTTAGAGCACAGGCCATTGGTGTTCTGTTCAGGAACGTTTTTCCTGTGCCTATGTGTTCCAAGCTTTTCCCCAGTTTCTCTTCTATTAGTTTCAGTGTGGCTGGTTTTAGGTGGAGGTCCTTGATCCTCTTGGAATTGAGCTTTGTACAAGGAGATAAGTATGGACCAATTAGCATTTTTCTACATGCTGACCACCAGTTGGACCAGCACCATTTGTTGAAAATGCTATCTTTTTTCCACTCGATGGTTTTAGCCCCTTTGTCAAGATCAAGTGACCATAGTTATGGGTGTTCATTTCTGGGTCTCCTATTCTATTCCACTGATCCTCCTGCTTGTCTCTGTTCCAATACCACACAGTTTTTACCACTATTGCTTTGTAGTACAGCTTGAAGTCAGGGGTGGTGATTCCCCCAGAAATTCTTTTATTGCTGAGAGTAGTTTTCACAATCCTGGGTTTTTTGTTATTCCAAATGAATTTTAAGATTGCTCTTTCTATCTCTGTGAAGAATTGAGTGGGAATTTTGATGGGGATTGCATTAAATCTGTCGATGGCTTTTGGCAAAATAGCCATTTTTACTATATTAATCCTTCCAATCCCTGCGCATAGGAGATCTTTCCGTCTTCTGAGATCTGCTTCGATTTCTTTCTTCAGGGGCATGAAGTTCTTGTCATACAGGTCTTTTACTTGCTTGGTTAGGTTCACAACAAGGCATTTAATATTATATGTGACTTTTGTGAAGGGTGTCATTTCCAAAATTTATTTCTCAGCCAGTTTATGTTTTTAGTAGAGGAAGTCTACTGATTTGCTTGAGTTAATTTTATGTCCAGCCACTTTGCTAAAGTTGTTTTTCAGGCTTAGGAGTTCTCTGGTGGAAGTTTTGGGGTCACTTAAGTATACTATCATATCATCTGCAAATAGCGATATTTTGACTTCTTCCTTTCCAATTTGTATCCCTTTGACCTCCTTTTGTAGCCTAATTGCCCTGGCTAAGACTTCCAATACTATATTAAATAAGTAGGTGGAGAGTGGTCAGCCTTGCCTTGTCCCTGATCTTAGTGGGATTGCTTCAAGTTTCTCTCCATTTAGTTTGATGCTGGCTACTGGTTTGCTGTATGTTGCTTTTACTATGTTTAGATATGGACCTTGAATTCCTGATCTTTCCAAGACTTTTATCATGAAGGGGTGTTGAATTTTGTCAAATGATTTCCCAGCATCTAGTGAGATGATCATGTGGTCTTTTTCTTGGAGTTTGTTTATATAGTGGATTACATTGATGGATATCTGAATATTGAACCAACCCTGCATTCCTGGGATAAAGCCTACTTGATCATGATGGATAATTGTTTTGATGTGTTCTTGGCTTTGGTTCCCTAGAATTTTATTTATCAATTTTGCATCAATGTTCATAAGGGAGATTGGCCTGAAGTTCTCTTTCTTTGTTGGGTCTTTGTCCGGTTTAGGTATGAGCATAATTGTGGCTTCATTGAATGAGTTGGGTAGTGTACCTTCTGTTTCTATTTTGTGGAATAGTTTGAAGAGTATTGGAATTAGGGCTTCCTTGAAGGTCTGATAGAATTCTGTACTAAAACCATCTTGTCCCGGACTTTTCTTTGTAGGGAGACTTTTAATGACTGCTTCTATTTCTTTTGGGGTTATGGGACTGTTTGGATGGTTTATCTGGTCCTGATTTGACATTGGTAACTGGTATTTGTCTAGAAAATTGTCCATCTCATCCAAATTTTTCAATTTTGTTGAGTATAGGCTTTTGTAGAACGATCTGATGATTTTTGAAATTTCCTCAGTTTCTGTTGTTATGTAACCCTTTTCAGTTCTGATTTTATTAATTTGGATACTGTCTCTCTGCCCTCTGATTAGTCTAGCTAAGGGTTTATCTATCTTGTTGATTTTCTCAAAGAACCAGCTCATGGTTTTATTGATTCTTTGGATAGTTCTTTTTGTTTCTATTTGGTTGATTTCAGCCCTGAGTTTGATTATTTCTTCCCATCTACTCCTCTTTGGTGTATTAGCATCTTTTGTTCTAGGTATTTCAGGTGCGTTGCCAAGCTGCTAGTGTATGTTCCTTTCAGTTTCTTTTTGTAGGCACTTAGAGTTATGAATTTTCTTCTTAGCACTGCTTTCATTGTATCCCACAGATTTTGGTATGATGTGTCATCATTTTCATTAAATTCTCAAAAATTTTTTAATTTCTTTCTTTATTTCTTCCCTTACCAGATTATCAAGGAGTAGGGTGTTGTTCAGTTTCCATGTGAATGTGGGCTTTCCATTGTCTTTGTCATTTTTGAAGACCAGCCTTAGAGCATGGTGATCTGATAGGATGCAGGGGATTATTTCAATTTTTTTGTATCTGTTGAGGCCTGTCTTGTGCCCAATTGTATGGTCTATTTTGGAGAAGGTACCATGAGGTGCTGAGAAAAAGGTATATTCTTTTGCTTTAGCGTGAAATGTTCTATGGATATCCGTTAAGCCCATTTGGTTCATATCTTCTGTTAGTTTCACTGTATCTCTATTTAGTTTCTGTTTCCATGATCTATCCATTGCTGAGAGTGGGGTGTTGAAGTCTCCCACTATTATTGTGTGAGGTGCAATGTGTGTTTTGAGCTTTAGTAAGGTTTCTTTTATGAAAGTGGGTGCTCTTGTATTTGGCACATAGATATTCAGAACTGAGAGTTCATGTTGGTTGACTTTTCCTTTGACAAGTATGAAATGTCCTTCCTTATCCTTTTTGATAGTTTTAAGTTGAAAGTCGATTTTATTCGATATTAGAATGGCTACTCCCGCTTGTTTCTTAGAGCCATTTGCTTGAAAAATTGTTTTCCAACCTTTTACTCTAAGGTAGTGTCTGTCTTTGTCACTGAGGTGGGTTTCCTGTAAGCAGCAAAAAGTTGGGTCCTGTTTGCTTGTCCAGTACATTAGCCTATGCCTTTTTATTGGTGAATTGAGTCCATTGATGTTAAGAGATATTAATGAGAGGATGTTGTTGCTTCCTGTCATTTTTGCTAATAGTGGAGACACCATTTGTGTGGTTATCTTCTTTTGGGTTTGATGGAAAATTATTATTTTCTTGCTCTTTCTAGGGTATGATTGCCCTCCTTGTATTGGAGCTTTCCTGCTTTTACCCTTTGTAGTGCTGGATTTGTGGGAAGATATTGTGTAAATTCAGTTTTGTCATGGAATATCTTAGTTTCTCCGTCTATGGTAATTAAGAGTTTTGCTGGGTAAAGTAGCCTGGGCTGGCATTTATGTTCTCTTAGAGTCTCTATGATATTTGTCCAGGATCTTCTGGCTTTTATAGTATCTGGTGAGAAGTCAGGCGTAATTCTGATAGGTTTGCCTTTATATGTTACCTGGCCTTTTTCCCTTACTGCTTTTAAAATTCTTTCTTTGTTTTGTGCATTTTGTGTCTTGATTATTATGTGACAGGAGGTATTTCTTTTTTGATCTAGTCCGCTTGGCGTTCTGTAGGCTTCTTTTGTGATTATGGGCATCTCATTCCTTAGGTTAGGGAAGTTTTCCTCAATAATTTTGTTGAAGATATTTACTGTCCCTTTAAGTTGGGAATCTTCACTCTCATCTATACCTATTACCCTTAGGTTTGGTCTTCTCATTGCATTCTGGATTTCCTGGATGTTTTGTGTTAAGAACTTTTTGCATTTTGCATTTTCTTTGACAGTTGTGTCAATATTTTCTAAGGTATCTTCTGCACCTGAGATTTTTTCTTCTATCTCTTGTGTTCTGTTGGTGATACTTGTGTCTATGACTCCTGATTTCTTTCTTAGGTTTCCTATCTCCATGGTAGTCTCCTTTTGTGATTACTTTATTGTTTCTACTTCCATTTTTATGTCCTGGATGGTTTTGTTCAATTCCTTCATCTGTTTGTTTGTGTTTTCTTGTTATTCTTTAAACGATTTTTGTGTTTCTTTAAGGACTTCATCCTGTTTTCCTGTGTTCTCCTCATGTTTTTTGATAGTGTTATTTATTTCATTCTTATAGTCCTCTTGCATCATCATTAGAAGTGATTTTAGATCTGGTTCTTGCTTTTCTGGTTATATGGGGTTTTCAGGACTTTCTAATGTGAGAGAACTAGGTTCTGATGATGGCAAGTACCTTGGGTTGCTGGTGCTTGTGTTCTTGCGATTGCCTTTTGCCATCTGGATAGCCTTTGTGCTATCTGTGCTGTCTCTGACTGGGGCCGCTCTTTCCTATTATCTAGGTTGTGTCAGAACTGTTTGGGATGGGTTTTGCTGCTGGGGTTAGAGCTGAGGCAAAAGATGTGCTCCATGCTCAGGTGGAAACCAGAAGGGGCCCGGTTTCTGGTTCAGGATTGGATTCCTGGGTCCCAGTGGGTCCCAGTTTCTCCCTAATTGGGGGAAGTATTGCCACCCCCAGCCTAAGAAACTGCTTGGGTTATCCTACTTCCTCTGGGTTCTGTGAGATTGGGTGTAGAGCTGATTCCCAGGATTTGCCGAGTTCTCGGGCTCAGACTGGATAGAGCCTGTGCTCCAGGCCAGGAGTGAATTCCTGGGTCCCAGTGGGTCCCAGTTGCTCCCTGTTTGGGGCAAGTGCTGCTTTTTCCTTACCTGGGATGCTGCCTGAGTTAAAGCTCCTGGGAGTCCCTCTTTCGGTTTTCTGGGGTTGGGTACCAATAAATAGTTTTTAAAAGATCAAAAAAATTGTAATCTCTATGAGGTATACTTCAGTCTCATTTGTTTTTAGGTACCACACCAATACATCATAAGTCATGCTGTGGAGATGTAAAGTCTCCAAGTCTGAACTGATAACATAGGGAGGGTTTTCAACATTGATAGTGTAAAATGTAGCGGTTGGAAGTGCGTTCATCTCTTAAGCATTAATCTCTCTATGGAGCAAATTTAGGGATCTCCACAAATAGCAAGATCCATGAATGTTCAAGTATCTTATGTAATTAGCTAGTATTTACATATAATCCATGCAGATATTCCCTTCTAGTGTAAATTTTTTCAGTGATTGTTTATAATGCCTAACATAATCTTGTTCTGTTCAGGGCAAGTAAAATCCAAAACTAAGTTCAATTTGCTGGCGAAACTATGGGTACAGAACATGGGGATAGGGCGAGTAGGCTGTGAACTACTATTTGGCTTCTAGGCAAATGGGATTTCAACTGGTATGAGATTTCAATCTCTGTCTTCATGTGTGTCAAGACTCCAGTTACATTCTGCTCAGATGGAAAATTCATACTTGAGACAACTAGATGTCCTGAGCATTTGAATGGAGGATTCATTACCACTGCTGAAACATATCAGAAGGGGAACCAGGACATCATATAACACCCCTCCAAAAAAAAAGATCAAAAAAAGAACTGCTGTAGCCCAGGCTGGCCTTGAACTCGTGATCCTCCTGCCTCCTTCAGCACATCCTACCACCACTACTTGTACAAAGCTCAAGTCCAAGAGGATAAAGGACCTTCACATAAAACCAGATACACTGAAACTAATAGAAGAGAAGGTGGAGAAGACCCTTGAATACCTAGGAACAGTTGGAATGTTCCTGAACAGAACATCAATGGTTTATGCTCTAAAATCAAGAATTGACAAATGGAACCTCATAAAATTGCAAAGTTTCTGTAAGACAAAGGACACTGTCAGTAGGACAAAATGGCAACCAACAGATTGGGAAAAGATTTTTACCAACCCTATATCTGATAGAGGGCTAATATCCAATATATACAAAGAAATCAATACAAATTAGACTCCAGACAACCAAATAACCCTATTAAAAATGGGGTACAGACCTAAACAAAGAATTCTCAACTGTTACTACGAAACTTTCTCATGCCCAAGTTAATTACATATTCTATTATGTTCTAACCTCGGAAACCAATCACAATAGAAGTCAATAGAACTGCTTTATATAGTTACCCA
>NW_021613370.1:0-1295 GCF_004785775.1 Grammomys surdaster | reverse complement strand
GTGTTCAGGTGTTTTCCTTTTGGAAGAGACTAGCATGTCACACCAGGAGTCACCTGGCATGTGTGTCTCATCCTTGGCGAGGCCATGATGGCATTCAGTAGTGGTGATGGCTGCCGTCTCTCTGTGTCCTGTCACCAGCCATCCTTACCCACTGTTTCCACATGTGCTGCTGATTTCCGCTTGACTCAGTTTTTCCCAAGGAGACTCTCGACCGATGATTTTTCTATTTCTAGCTCTCTTCCTCTTATATACTCATTAACTTGCATTCTTTTCTAAGGAGCTTCCGATTCACTCCCAACCCCAACGGTATTTGTTTAATGTCATTATGGACTCAAGATTTTTTGTTGTTGTTGTTAAATGTTTAGATATATTTTTTGAGGCAGAGTTTCTATGTAGCCAAAGCTGGACTAGAACTATTATAAAGCCCAGACTGGCCTTGAACTCCTACCTCAGCCTCCAGTATACTGGGATTACAGACATCCACCACCGAGTATGGCTTAGATGTATTTTGATATATTTTTAAATTTTTATTTCATTTTATTTTACTTTTTATATGTATGCATGTGTGTGCCTGCTTCTCTGAATATACACCATGTGTGTGCAGTGCTGTGGACCAGAGGAGGGCATTGGATCTCCTGGAACTGATGTTACAGGTGATTGTGAACTTCTCAGTGTGGGTGCTGGGAATCTAGCTCAGATCCAGAGCCAGAACAGCAAGAGGTCTCACAACCAGCCATCTCTCCAGTCCCTCAATACTCACCCTTTATTCTCTGCACCCTGCTACCAACTTTTTTTTTTGAGACAGGGTTTTTCTGTGTTACCCTGGCTGCCCTGGAATTCACTTTGTAGACCAGGCTGGCCTCAAACTCACAGAGATCTGCCCACCTGAAGGCTGGAACCAAAGGCATGTTCCAACATGCCCAGCTTCCCCTAATATGTTCCCCCCTCTCTTGCTAACATTTTTTAAAAATTCTCTGATAGATTGCACTTCAACCTCAGTTTTTTCTCCCTCTTTTCTGCTTAGTTCCTCTCCCCTTCCCCCAGATCATTTCTCTTCTGTTTCCCTTCAGAAAAAGGCAGGCGTCCCATGGATATGAACCAAACACAGCACATCAAGTTACAGTAAGACTAGACACATCCGCTCCTATTAAAAACGGACAAGGTAGCTCAGTAGGAGGGAAAGCCCCTAGAGCAGGCAAGAGTCAGAGACAGCCCAGCCCCCACTGGATGGAGTTGAATATATTCTCTTAATACTTTTTTTTCATTAAAGCCTCAGAAACAGAGCTTGTTCAAGT
>NW_021613369.1:0-1705 GCF_004785775.1 Grammomys surdaster | reverse complement strand
TAGAGGTTTCAAGATATCTGTCCAGGCCCTTCTAGATTTTAAAGTCTTTGTTAAGAAAGCTTATCTGATAGGTCTGCCTTTATATATTACCTGCCCTTTTTCCCCTTACTGCTGTAATATTCTTTCTTTTTTTCTGTAGATTTTGTGTTTTGATTATTATGTAGTGGCTGGATTTTCTTTTCTGGATTAGTCTAATTTGTGTTCTGTAACTTCTTGTATGTTTATAGGGATCTCTTTCTTTAGGTTTGGAAATTTTTCTTCTATTATTTTGTGGAAAATATTTTCTGGGCCTTGGAGCTGGGACTCTTCACCTTCTTCTATTTCTATTACTATTAGTTTAGATCTTTTCATGCTAGCCCAGATTTCCTGTATGTTTTGTCAGAAACTTTTTGGATTTAACATTTTCTTTGCTAGTGTAACTGTTTCTTTCATTGTGTCTTCTACCCCTGAGATTCTCTCTTCCATCTCCTGTATTCTCTTGGTGATGCTTGAATCTGTTGTTCCTGTTCTTTCTTGGGTTCTCCATCTTCAGGATTCCCTCATTTTGTGTTTTCTTTATTGCTTCTGTTTCCACTTTCAGGTCTTGCACAGTTTATTAATTTCTTTCATCTGTTTAATTGTATTTTCCTGTACATCTTTTTAAAATTGTTTCTTCTTTAAAAACCTCTACTGTTTAGTTGTATTTTCCTGAGTTTCTTTATGGGATTCATTCATTTCCTCTTTAAAGGCCTCTATCATCTTTATAAGATTGGATATAAGGTCATTTTCTTGTGCTTATGTTGTGTTAGTATATCCAGGGCTTGCTGTAGCAGGGTAGTGTTGCAGGATTTTTCCTGCCCATTGTATTTGCACTGGAACTCAGTCATTGGATAGAGAAGAGGTAGGCAGCGAGAAGTTGAGAGGAGGGAAGAGCAAGAGAGGAGGAGAAGAGAGGAGAGAAGATGTCGGCAGATGTCCACATGTCTCTAGCAGTCTAAGGTAGCTATAAATATCAAGGTTAGGTAATTGGGTTTACAATTCTAATTGTGTGGGCACCTTGTGTATTGAGTATTTGCTGATATATAAATCTATTGGATAATATTTAAGCATTAAGAGTTTTTATTCTACTGGGTACCTCAAGGAGGGTGGATATTGTCTGGGGTTGAGCCAAGTGGGAAAGCAGCCACGGTGGTGGTGTCTCAGAGACTTTCCACACTGGTGGGTCCCACATACAAGAGAAGGTCTAGAGTTCCAGAGGCTGGAGAACTTTGGCAACAGCAGACCCCAATGACACGAGGAAGTCCTTGGTTCCAGAAAGGTTTATTTTCATGGCGGATGGTGGATAGATTTGGATGTACACACACACACACACACACACACACACCCTGTGAAACTCAGGGCAGACGTGAGTTAAATAGGGAGGGAGAAAGGGAGAGGGCATGGGCAGGAATGCTTAATTTGCTCTGCCTTCTGGCCTTCATTAGTATGTAAATCCCTAGGGCCTGAGGCCTGTGGTCATGCCCTCTACCTGTGCACTTTGGGAGGGGCTGTAATGGCCTATGAGACTGAACAATGTAGGTCTATGGAGACAAGACTGCGAGTCAGGACTCTGGGTTCTGGGGATGTGGCCAAACACCTGCCGTTTCTCACTTAGAGTCTCCAGGTTCTAGGCCCATTCCCAGCCATGAACCAAGAAACCCTTACGCAGTCCCACAAAGCACTATGA
>NW_021613368.1:0-7061 GCF_004785775.1 Grammomys surdaster | reverse complement strand
CCCTTCCCTTCCCTTCCCTTCCCTTCCCTTCCCTTCCCTTCCCTAGCGCGGGCATTAAAGGCATGAGACACATCAAATCACAAGCATCATTTTTCCGAAGTTCACCTATCATAAATAATGTGATATACATGAGCATATAAATATAAAACTTTGTGATGATAGAGTTTGTCTCATATTTTTGGTTGTGAGCCTAGCCTTTAATGGCTGAGCCATCCCTCCAGCCCTTGAGTCTATCTTATAAGAGAAGAACTAGAGAAATGATATGTTGTCTAGTTCATACTTTAGAATTTACTAAACTTTTCACCAAGTGGTAGCACCATTTTATATTTCCAATAGCAAAATAAGAAGAATCCATCTTGTTCATATCTCAGTACATTGGCTATCTCAAGAACAACAACAACAATATATCTACATCAATAAATTATGAATGATTTAAAAACTGCCAATTAATAGAGTATTAATTTGTGGTCCAATTAATTTAATACTTAGTATACATTTTCTTGAAGCAGCCTGTTCACTGCACTACCTAACACATGTCAAATGTAAGACAATCTAGGAGCAGAGCTGGGATTTGGGAAGATAATGTTCATCTGTAGGCAAATGTAAGATACAGAGAAAAGTGTAAGTATATGCTTACTCTGATCGCTAGTTTGATTGTCCATTTAACCAATTTAGAATCACCCAACTGGAAAGGAAGTCTTTGTGAGAAAGTATATTGATTAGATTGCTTGTGGGCATGCCTGTAAAGAATTGTATTACTGTATTGATTAAATTGGATGACCAACCCATTGTGGATGTCATCGGTTCTTAGAAATGCATTCTGAACTGTATCAGAGTAGAGAAAGCTATCTGAATGCTAGTATGAATGCAAGAATTCAATGAGTGGGGACATAATGTGATTGTTTCATGTCCTTGCCTTCTTGACTTCCCCACAATGACCCAGAATAACTATATTTCTAAATATCTTGCTTTTGTGGTATTATTTTAGAATTGCAATAGTAAGAGAAGCTAAGACATGTAGTATAATTGTTAGGTTTTAAATTTTTCTCTATCATGAGATATGTTATATAGATATAAAAAACAAACAAAAAACCAAGAAGCAGCTGAATCCTGTGATTGGGATTAAGGGCAATTTTTATTTCCTTTTTGTTTTAGGCTAAAAGTCCACCACACTTGGATTGTTTTATTTTGTTTGCTTTATTCTTTTGTTTTACTGGGACTGGGTTACATGAAGTAAGTCAGGATTTTTTCAAAATCAGTAAGTACATAGTCCAGATTTATCTCAAACTCAAAGAAATTAATGTGCCTCAGATTCCCTTATGTTGGTATTATGGATATGTACTTATATTTGATGTTCTGTATAGTTCTATGTCAACTTGACACAAGCTAAAGTCATCTGAGAAGAAGGAACTTCAATTAGGAAAATGTCTCCATGGGATCAGGCTATAGGCAAGCCTATAGGACATGCACATGCTGTGGGAGGGCTCAGCCCATTGTGGATGACAACATCCTTGATCAGGTGGCCCTAGGTTCTATAAGAAAACAGGCTGAACAAACCATGATGAGAAAGCCAGTAAGTAGTACTTTTCCATGGCCTCTGTATCAGCTTCTGACTCCAGGTTCTTCCCTGTTTGAATGCTTATCCTAACTTCTTTTGATGACTGACTACAGTGTGGAAGTATAAGCCAAATGAGCCCGTTTCTCCACCAGTTGCTTTTGGTCATGGTGTTTCATCATAGTAATAGTAATCAAGACCTGTTCTCCAGTAGTAGAGACTGAAGCTAGGACACCATGCATATCAGGCAAGCACTCTACAACTGAACTATTTCCAAGCACTCCTTACACTTAAGGTTTGAGACAGGTCTTGAATGGTGCCCAGGCTGGCCCTGATAAACCGAGTAGCCTGGAAGAAGCTCTCTTTGCTGTGCTTTGCTTGTTTGATCTAACAGTGGCCTCATTATGTAGATCAGGCTGGCCTCATCCTGGAGCCCAGACTGGATTTTAAGCACTATTCCCTTTTCCTTTGCTTTTCTGTACCTGGCAACTATGGTACAGCTATGGTAACAGTATTTAGAAGGAAATGAACACAAATGCTTAAATTAAATTCACAGGCTGCCTCTGTCATCCAGGGGCAGGTGAGGGAGGAAGTGCAGACTGTTCCTGGGGCAAAGGCTCCTATTGGAGAGCTCATTTTGTGCTGAACTGGCATCAGCAGATTCAACAAATCAACACTTTGTCTCAGGCTTAGCCCTACTTCTAAAACCTCTAACAGTACCAAATGTTCCAGGGATCAAACGGCCACTCAGAAAAGAGGAGTGATGGAGTTGAGATAAATCACAAGGAAGCAAAGGAAAGTCCTCCACTGTATGAATATGGGACTAGAAGAACCTATAGGGATCCTTAAAACATGATAGCATAAAGGATAACAACAAAAAGCAAATAGTGTAATCTTGGATGAATTTTTAATCCAGTTACATATATTCTTTCTGGAAGGCAGTCTGAGCTAAGAGCTTTGAAGCCAGAAATGACAGCCTGAGCAGGTAGTTCAGAGCAGAACATCACTTATTGGGACAATATAGAACAGTTAACGATCCTAATTCAAAATTCAAGTGTGGTTTCTACTGAACATATTAACTCACATAATGTTGTTTTTCAACAAAATGACAAAGTTTGAACCCCAACAACTTAAATCTTCTTTGTTGACTAGCTTCTATGGCTGTAACCAAAATATCCCAGAGAATGACTTAATGGGATCCAGAATTATTAACTTTGGCTCAGAGATTTGAAACCATAGTCCTTGGCTGTTTGAATTCAGAATATGATGTAGGGCAGACCATGACTGTTGTGGGGTCAGGTGACAAAGACAACTCAAGTCATAGTAATCAGAATCTAGAGACAGAGAAAGGAACATGGATGAGGAGGTAATGTCTCCAAAGGCATATGCCCTGGGATCTTCTTCCTTCTCAGACATACTAGCACCAACAAGTAGGGAACAATGCTTTAATACAAGAGCCCTTTTCAGGGACAGGCCACTTTCAAACAACATTACCATGTTAAATTGGGGGTTAACTGTACAGGTGATAGAATATTATTCCCATTTATAAATTTGGTAAGGAGAAAATTTCTCACATGGGTAGCACATAGAGGAAGCTTTAGGACAAGTGAAATACACTGGTCAGAAAAGGTCAAATACCATGTAATTCCACTAAGGAGGTTCCTGATCAAGTCAACTCTTCCAAGACAGAAAACAGAATGGTGGGTACTAGAAACCATGGAGAAGCAGGAGAGGGCATTCATTGAGAATGGTGTTTCAATTAGAGAAGATGGACAGTGGTAACAGTTCCATATCATTGTGAATGTAGTCATAACCATGAAACTGTACACTAAGAAAGATAAGTGGTAAATGGTAATATGTATATTTACTCACAGTAATCAGAGTATACAACAAAGATGGATCTACTAACCAGTAACACTGTCCTCATAAAAACCAGTGACCAGTGATGTAGCAGAATGTGCCTCTAGCTGGGACAGGAGGAGTGACAGGACTCAGCTCCCTTCCAGTGTCCTTGGAGTCTCATTACTGCCTTCACACTGACCTGTGAGCTCTTGATCTGCCTCACTGTTCTGAGAATTCTACTGTGTCATCAAATTCCAATTCTTACTGAGCTTATCTTCCCATTTTCAGAGTGCTGTGATGCCAGGAGGGGCTAACCATGTTAGGTCCTTGGGTCTTCATGTCACATGTTTTCTTATATAGCTTTTTCAGGGTGAGATATTTTTATTAGTAGGCTGGCCTGCTCATGCTCAAGATCCACTTGGCGGATTCAAACCTGTCTGTCTTCCCTTTCTTTACTCCTCTTTAAAGCATAGATTTTATCATCTGTCACTGGAGGTGAGGACCTGCTGGAAAAGTCACTGCCATGTAGGCAGGTGCTAGCAGAGGTGACATCAACACTCTTGGAATGAGATTAGTTAATTAACTAGAGATATGTAGCATATTTCATTATGCATTTATCAGTTGAAGGACATTGAGGTTGTTTCCATTTCCTACTTATTGTAAATAGAGCAGCAGTAAACATGGCTGAGCAAGTATCTTGTAGGATGTCAAGCCCTTTGGACATATGCTAAGAAGTGGTACTGCTGTATCACATGGTAGACTTACTTGTAGCTTTTTAGAATTCATACTAATTTCAACGGTGGCTGTACCAGTTCTCAATCTCACCAACGTGAGTGCGTGTTCCCCCTTCCTCACCCAGCATTTGTTTTCATTTGCTTTCTTGATCTTAATCACTCTGGGTAAGATGACATCTCAAAATAGTTTTAATTTGCATAGCTCTAATTGCTAAGGATGATGAACACTTTTAAAAAATCATTTCTTGGCCATTTTAATTTCTTCCTTTGAAAGTACTCTTTTCAGATCCATAGTTCATCTTTTAATTGTACCATTTGTTTTCTTGGCTCTCTTGTTTTTGAGGCCTTTAAATATTTGGATATGAATCTTTGACCAGATCCACACCTAGAAAGATTCTCTCCCATTCTGTGGGCTTCCTCATTATTCAGCTTTTTCTTTTTCCTTTAGCCTCGAAGAAGTTTCTTAGTCCGACTTGTCAATTGTTGGCTTTAATTATTAGGCAAATGAAGTCCTATTCAGAAAGTCCTTTCTCACACAAATATCATGGCGGCTACTGCCTGTGTTTTCTTCTAGCAGTTCCAGGATTTCAGGTTTTAGGTTTCAGGTTCATGTTTTTGATCCATTTGGAATTAGTTTTTATGTAAGGTAATAAATATGGACCTACTTTCATTGTTCTTTATGTGGACATCCAATTTTTCCAGAACCATTTATTGAAGATACTTTCCTTTCTCTAGTTTTTAAGTTTTTGGGCATCTTTGTCAAATTTTAAGTGGCTGAAGTTAGGTGTACTTATATTTCAGTCTTTAATTTTGTTCCATTGGTCTAAATGCCTGTTTCTGTGCCAGAACCACATTGCCTTTATTACCATGACTCTGTAATATATCTTAAGACCTGGAATTGTAAATTCTCCAGAACTGTTCTTTTTTTTGTCTTTTAAATTTTTATTTAACATTAACTTTTTGCAATAAACTGTCTTTTTCATTAATTTATTTACTCACTTTACATCTCAATATCTCTTTTACTAGGACTCTTTTTTAGGACTGTTTTGGCTATCTAAGGAATTTTGTGCTTTCATGAGTTTTAAGATAGCTTTTTCTATTTTATGTAGATTTAAATAAGAATTTTGATTGGGGTGGCATTGAATCAGTTAATTTTTTTTTATAAAGTGATCATTGTCACAATAATAATTCTACCAATCCATAAGCATGGCATGTCTTTCGATTTTCTAGTATCTTTCTCTTTTTCTTCAGAACTTTAAAGTATTTAGTGTAGAAGTCCTTCACTTCTTTGTTGTGGTGCTTTGAATAGGAACGCCCCACCATGGGCTCATATATTTGAATGCTTAGTCACAAGGAAGTGGAACCCTTTAGTAGAATTAGAAAGATTAAGAGGTGTGGCCATGTTGGAGGAAGTGTGTCACTGGGCTTTGAGGTTTCAAAAACCAGCCAGGTCCAGTCTCCCTCCCTCTGCCTACAGATAAGGATGTAACTCTCAGCTACTGCTCCAATGAATGTCTGCCTGCATAGCATCATGCTCCTCACCATGAAAATGGATTAACCTTCTAAAACTGAACAAGCCCACAACTAAACGCTTTCTTTTTTCTAACAGTTGTCTTGGCCATAGCATCTCTTCACAGCAATATAACAGTGACTAAGACACTTGGTTAGGTATATTCCTAGATATTTTATTTTCTTTAAGCTATTATGAATAAGTATACATTATCTCTTTCTGTATGTTGTTAATGTATAGGAAGTCTATTGACTTGTGCAAGTTGACTCTGTATCTTGCCACATTGCTGAATTTTCTTATCATTTATAGAAGTTTTCTGGTAGATGTTTTTGGAGAGGTCTCTAATATATAGTATCATGTCAACTGCAAATATGATTAATTTGATTTCTTCTTTTCATATTTGTATCACTTTAATTTCCTTTTCTTGCCTTATTGCTCCAGATAGTATTTTGGCTGCAATATTGAAAAGGGGCGGAGAGAGTAGATGTCTCTGTGGCATTCCTTACTTTAGTGGGATTGCTTCAAGTTTTTCTTCATTTCAGATGATGTTGGTTGGCTATGGGTTTCTCATATATAGCTTTTATTATGTTGAAATATGTTCCCTCTGTTGTGTTTATTAAAAGATGGAGAGGAGGAATATGTTTTGGTGGATGTGTAGTCAGGTATGGAGGAAGGGGGTGCCTTCCCCCTGGGGGACAGCCACACAGATGTATAGTATAGAATAGAGTTTATTCAGAGCATGGGGAGGGGAGTTGAGAGGGTAGTAGAGACAAAGAAAGGCAGAGAGAGAAAGAGAGAGCAGAGTAGTAGAGAAGTAGAGGCTGGCTATGAGCACACGTGGAGAGAGAGTGGGGAGGGGAATGGGGAAAGAAGGGGAAGGGGCGAGAGGACAGAGTGGGAGCAAGAAGACAAGAGCAAGAGGGAGTAGAGGGAGTAAGCATCACCTTTTATGATGAGTCAGGCATACCTGGATGTTGCCAGGTAACTGTGGGATGGAGCTTAGACAAAATGCTAACATTCCCCCATTTTGGTTTAATTAAAAAGGAAAAAAAACTTAGAAAGAGGTGATGGTGAGGCAGAAATAGGGTCATTGTGATCTTTAGCTACTTCCTGCTGACTTGGAAAGTTGTTATGGGATGTTGGTCCAGTCTTAGAAGAATTGGCTATTCCCTTGCTGTCCAGGGTCTGTGGAACCGGCTATGGTTAGATCAGAAGGAACAAATCCAGTAGAACTATCTGTGTCTGTGAGGGGAGATTGGAGCATCTGGAGGTTGCTTCTCTGGAGCTGTCCTGGACTGTAGTAAGTGCCTGGACTTGACAAGATATTGAAACACACACACACACACACACACACACACACACACACACACACACACACATATATATATATATATATATATATATATATATATATATATAT
>NW_021613367.1:0-3822 GCF_004785775.1 Grammomys surdaster | reverse complement strand
CAGCTGCTCTGAGTGCAGTGGCTCCTGGATGACTCAGGATTCAGTTTCTCAACAGGACAGGAGCAGACCGACTCTGTGTCTGCTCCAGCCCAGAGGACCAGGCAGGGGCAGAAGCTCATAATAATTTTTATGTCATTCTCTCTCTCCCTCTTCCTCTCCCTCTCCCTCTCCCTCTCATTGTCTCTATTCTTGCTTAAGCAGCCATAATATGCTCAGCTTTTGGATAATTTAAAGTAATATTTTCCTTTTTCATTCAGATGCCCCAAAAGGTCCTGTGACAAGCTTGGCTTTTGAATGAATGTTCCCCCAAAGACCCATTTGATGAAAGCTTGGTCTCCAGCCTGCGGCTGTAGGTGGCTTGGGAGGTAGTGAAGCATTTAGATGGAAATCATTATAGGCATGAATTTAGAGAGGATTTGAACCCTACTTTCCTTTCTTTTTGCTTCCAAATATCTTCAAATAAACATGTGCCTCTTGCTCCTGGCCTGATGTCCTGCCTTGACACAGACAGAAAGGAAGTGAGCCTCCTATGATGGACTGAAACCTCCTCACTACAAACCCAAGTAAGTTCTTCCTTTTTACAAGCTAATTACCCCAACTATTTGTCATTAGAACAAAAAGCTGCCTAAGTAAAGATGAAACATTCAAGCTCTTTCCCTGACTCCTTCCTCACGCTGAATTTCCTAACAAGGCCCCTCTACATAGTATGAAATCCATGAATATAAAAAAAAGAAAAAAAACTCTGAACTTGCAGTTTGTGCTTAAACATAAATGCTAACACTGCCTTTGCAGTCAAAAATGTCCTACGACTCTAACTCACAGTGAGTTTATGAAAACAGGATGTGTCACAGGAGGTGACATCATGTGATGTTACTCACCTCATCAAAAATGAGCTCTCCCTTGAAGATTCATCTCATATCCTAACAAGAATTCTTACTTTGCTGTTGGGATTCAATTTTCAAATACTATAGGCCATAGTGGCCTCTCACCCCAAATTCAACAGTTATAGCATTTAACTTCTTGGCGCTCAGATGTTACAGTAAGACAGGCTGTCCCTTTAGTATTGTACTATCAGAGTAAAACAAATCTGGTTATATTTTTGACAATGAAATGATTAAAACTTCCAGTGACTATGGAGAACTGTGTCTAGTAGAAGTCATACAAGCAGGTCGATGTTAGATGGCTCTCGTGATGTGCACTAGTGGAATTAGATGCTATTTCAAGAATGGTAGGAACAATTCTTTCCAACAAAGTTCCTAATTTTGCCAGCTGTACCTGAACAAAGGAAAACTGTTGGTAGTTTCGGAGTTGTCTGTCGATGGTTGGCTGATACCATTGCTTTCAGGGCTAAGGCAAAGCAGAAACTTCATGGTGGATGGACATGATGAAAAAAATAGCTAACCTTGTGGTAAGCCACAAGCAGAAGGGAGAGGGATAATGTTCCAGGATATCCCTCTCAGATATACCCTTAAGGACCTACCTTCTTTAACTAGGTCCCTCTTTGTAATAGTTCACCACATTCCACAATGCCACAAGCATCAACACATAAGACTTTAGGGGACATTTAAATTTCAAACCATGATGATTACCTGGGTTAAGTCAATGCTAGGACTGTTTTGGGCTCTTCTGATGGTAAATAGAAGCCTAACCACATGCAGTGGGTTTCTTTAGTTTTCTAAAAAAATATTCTAATTTACATTTACTGTACACAGAGGTCTTTGCTAAAGACTTTCATCACCAGAGTTTCCTGAAAGCCATCTTGAAGTCCAGAGAGTACAGTGGCCCTCCTCTGACTCTCATACCATCTCTTCTACTTCACTGTTTCTTAGCTCACACTATTGAACATGCTTTAGTTCTGCTTGGTTTAAGGCTCAGACACTATCTCTGTGACTGTCCCTCACTCACTATGTCTCAGCTCTGCCTTGTCATTAGCTAGACTCTAGGCTTCCCTCAGCCCTCATTTGTCAAATGCTTATGGTAAGCTCTTCTCTTTTAGCTCCAAGAAAATTAAGGAAGTGTCTCAGCTCTCCAAAATGAGCCAATGTTTCCTTGGCTCTGGATAGATTGTGTTCTCTTAACAAAATATGAAGCTGGGGAGCTGAGGAGGAAATAAGAGAATTCCTGGCTTCTCTATTCTGTCCTATCCATGCCTCTGTTTTCTTGGTTCTTCTCTACTCTTCTTTCATTCCTCCAAGGTTTTTAAGGTGTTTTTTTTTTTAATATTTATTTATTTATTTTATTTATGAGTACACTGTAGCTGTCTTCAGACACACCAGAAGAGGGCATCCAATCTCATTACAGATGGTTGTGAGGCACCATGTGGTTGCTGGGATTTGAACTCAGGACCTCTGGAAGAGCAGTCAGTGCTCTTAACCACTGAGCCATCTCTCCAGCCCTTTAAGGTGTTTTTTAATAAAATATTTGAATTAATTCTTTGAAAGTTTTATGCATGTGTACAATTTATTTTGATCATATTCAACCTTTATTCCATCCTATCACTACTTCCAAATCCAACTACAACCACCCTACCCTCTTCCATTTGTTCCCTATTTTATTGGCTTTTTATAACTCATTGAATCCAACTCATGTTGCTCATGTACATAAACACACACACATATACACACATACACACACAGATATACACACATATACACATACACACACACATAACCATATACACACATATACAAGCACACATATATACACACATACATGGCTTTTTATAATTACTGATTTATAGTTCACATTTTCCATTAGGCTAATTAAAAGACACAGTGTTTCTAGTCTCCTTATTTTTGGCATTTGTACCTGATATAGAATACTGTCTCTAGTGGATCTTTAAGAAATAAGTCTAAGTAAATAAAAAATGAGTATGAGACTCACTCAAATCAACTCAGAACTGATGTTCTAGTTCAAGCAACTTGAAGAAATGTTCAGCACCAGCACCTGTAAATTAAATAACAACCCAAAGTATGTCAGATTTCAAATTTTGAGCTGACCATGCTACTGTGTAGAAGAATTTGGCTCATGAAATTCTGCCTACTTGAGGAAAATCTACAACCACTGGCTTCCTAAACCAGCATACCCCTAACAACAACCTATAAAAATTTATCTTTATACTGATAAGTGTAGTTTTATCCTCCCTCGAGTAAACTTCTCTTTGCAACAGAGGCCACGACAGAAAATCAGAACTAATCAATATGCAGAGCTGTTGAACCCAGTCCCAATAGATATATCTGCAAAAATGTTCCTATACCTACAGCTCAGGGAATGTTGCAGAAGAGGGAGCAGAGATATTGTAAGCGGCAGAGGATCAGGCACTTTGCCAAAAGATTGTGTTTCCTACTAACACCAGAGGTTACTTTTATAAAGTCTCACTGATGTTATGGCCCAAATGTGACCTGAGCAAGGGCACCCATAAACATTCCAAACTATATGGGGGAAACATTAGGCCTCAACTCTGTACAAAGAATTACAACTAAAGCTGGGAGTGGGAGAGGTGGCCCTCCCCTAAAGAAGAGCACAGCAACTGATTATTCAGTGCCAAATGGTCAGCCCTGAAAAACATACATGCAATCCGCATTATATGGAATCAACACACTATATTTAGGAATATATGTATGTACATATATGCATACTATAACAATTGATGAAAAATGGCCATTAATTTGAAGGAGAATAGGGAAAGACATATGAGAAAGTTTGAAAAGAAAGGAAAGAGAAGTGTAATTAAATACAATTGCAAATATAAAACTATAATCTGGTCCCTTCTGCCCCTGCCTGGTCCTCTGGGCTGGAGCAGACACAGAGTCGGTCTGCTCC
>NW_021613366.1:0-5767 GCF_004785775.1 Grammomys surdaster | reverse complement strand
ACATGAGGCCTGGGGTCTGAGCCCCAGTGCCCACATAAAAAGCCAAACATTGCGTGGTACACTACAATCCCAGCTCTGGGGAGGCAGAGACAGGAAGAGCCCTGGGACTAACCTGCCAGTCAGCCTACCTAAATCTTCATAAGTCCTACCTTAAAAACCAAAGTGGATGAAAGACAGATGAGGTTGGCCTCTGGCCTCCATGTGCAGGTATACACAGACATAGAAACATGGTTGTACACTCACACACCCTGCACACATAAACCTTCATGCTAGATTCTTTCACTGACTAATATAACATGGTTTCTTACACAGGCATAAATCCTTTCAGTCATCTGTGGTGGTGAATACCTGTAATCCCAGTACTCCAGGGAGAAGCAGGATTGCCATGAGTTTGAGGATGACCTGGGCTATAAACTGAACACTTACCCTAGAAAAAAGGGGGAAAGAGAGAAAAACAAAAGAGGGAAATGCTTTTGACTTCACTGTTCATTTGATAGTACTATGACAAGCTTTTCCATCCAGTAGTTAGGCATTTGAAAATGACCTTAAGCCAACTTCTACCCGTTACTCTCTGCCTTACAGGGATTAGACTGGATCCTTTAGCAAAGTGGAGAACCACAGCTCTGCCTCAGGGACCAGCACATAGTACCACTAAGCACTTACAGGCTGAACGAACCAGTAAGAAACTTTCTTCAATAACAAATGCTAATGGAGAGGGGAAGAGAGAGGTTTTCCAATCAATGTTTAAATGGATTGACTTTATGTATCACCAGAAGAATAATCACTAGTCACACAGAAACCTGATGTTCAGTTTTGAACTGAGATGAACAGCAATTGCCAATTAATATTGCTTAGAATCATAGGTTTTCAATTTAATTCAACACATACTGAGGTGACATTACATAAGACAACACGGAGATAAGATGCCATCAAGGTCATTATGAGGTTTAGGAGGGTGCACACTAATAAAGCTATAAAGTGATAAATGTTGGAGGAGCGATAGAAGCAAAGGATTATGGGAGCAACAAGGAGGAAGGGAGAATACTCCCATTTCATCACCCATTTCCTGAAACTCTCTCCTAAACAGTTACTTCCCTCTTCTAATGTCTCTTTTAAATTTTCACTTTATTATTATGAGTGTACATTCAGAGGGTAGAGGACAGCACTGTGGTTACAGTTCTTCCCTGCCACCCCTAGGTGGGCTCTAAGCATTGAACTCAAGTCGAAGGTTGTGTGCCACATCATTTTACACACTGAGCCATCTCACTGGCTTTCCCCTCCCATTTTCAATTATTCTTGTGGACTTATGGATAGTTCTGTGTTTGAACCATGTATCTAAAAGCAAATGAATGAATGAATGAGTGAATGAATGAACTGGGTTCTTGTTTCCCAGCTTCCCTAGTTTCCTTGTAGATAATAGTCTATCTTACCTAGAAACACTGCAGACCCAGATAATCAAGACAGATGATCCTCCTAAACACACATTCAAGTGTTTGATGAGTCCAAACCCAGTCATCCCACGGCTCCTGCTCGATTTCTCCTTCTCTTGTGTTTTTTTCTTACCAGCCAGTCTCCCCAGCTTCATTTAAACCTTAGTCATAATTCCAGAGCTACATTCAGAATAGTTTCCCTATCACCAAGGCTTAGTGGCAATATTCACCGGATTAATACCAGCAAGACGAATGAAGTGAACTTTACCGGAACTTCTGTAGCATTTCAAGTTGGTTTCTGTAGGTAATCTTTGTTCTTGGCTATGCAAGGTTTGCAAGGATCTGTAATTTATAAATGTAGAAAGCAGAGTTCAGAGAGGATATTGTAACTTTTCCAAAGTCACCTGGGGAATACATGGTAATGCTGAGATTTGACTCTATCTGCAGCACAGAACCCCCGTGCTTCTACCTGTAATGGTACAAGGTAATTTTCTCCACCCTAGACTCTCCACAGACTAAGCTAATATTGTTACAGTATGTGTTGCCTTTGCCACTTAACACTGCACCAAGAGCAGTGGTTTACATACCTGGAACTATGATTCAAGGCGCTAGGTCTAATTCATTCCCTAGTACATGAAGCCCAGCTAAGCATTACAAGCCATGAGAGTGGATGTGTGGACATAGATCTAACCTTACCGGCGCCTAACGCTAGCTGACTTCTTCCTTCATCTGCGACAGTATCTATCTCATAGCCGCCAGTATCTCATAAATGACTTACAAAGAAAAGTCCTCTTGCTAGCCTCAATTTTCAAATGAGGAAAGGAAGCCCAAGAGGATGAAGCCAGCTGCCCTGAAATTCATAGCTGGTAGGTGATGAAGGCAGATGTCAGAAGTACAGAATCTACTTCCATAGCAGGAGCTGGGAAGGTTATGCCGTAGATTCTGGTGAGAGACAAGAAAGCCTGTTGCATCCAGGTGAAAACACCAAATTCATCTGTCTAGCAGAAGCCTGGGAGGCATGCGGAGAAGGTAAAGATGATGTCAAGGAGGACTGTTTTAGAAAATCTTCCTATTTCCTGTTTAATTTGGGTGATAATCGCTCATAGCTACAGTTACTGAGTAGTGACCAGTTGTCACACAAAACACTGATCGATGCATCCATCTGATACCTTCCGTAGTCCTCATAACCCTATAAGAAAGGTCTAGTGCACGTTTGAAACTGAGAACGAGGTTTGGAAGATTTGCATGGCACTGAAACCACTCAAATACCTGCTTCCAAAAGAAATAGGTCTGAGCACCTGGAAGGCCTAATGATCCCAGCAGAGTCCACGTGCCTCCCCACAGGGACCTCATTCAAGCCTCCTGATCCACCAGTAGCTGCTGCCCCGAAACGGAGGTCCCATTCCTGAGCTCAGCACAACTTGGGAGGGAAGCATTTGTTTGTAACTCGACCCCTTGATGACCCCTAACTCCCCGACCCCTCCAACCGCACCGAGGTGTGTTTGTTTTAGGATGGAGTGGCAGGTGGCGGGATGGGGGCAGGGTTGTGAACTGGTCTGCAAGACTTTACAGGAGCCAGGACTGTGGACTTAATCTCGTCAAATAAACTGCAACTGAGACACTGAAAGAGCTGTGTTTATCTCCTGGCAGTGTTTCCCTTAATGAAGAGAGCGTTGTTGGAACTTGGCTCAGCTTACAGGTTCTCTTTGAGGCCAGAGTGGGTGAGGTGGGAAGGAACTGGAAGAGGTGCACGTAGCAGCTGGAGTTAGTCTAGCGCGTCTCTGACTCTCTGCTGCCACCTAGCGCCGCGCCGCTTGGATGGGATCTCCGGATGTTTGACTCTGTCCTTTGCTTGTTTAGTGGAAAGGTTTCTTGTCCTGGTTGTTTTTCTCTTCTTTTGGAGTTTGGCATTGCCTCGCTCTTTTGGGAAATTAATTTTGATGCCCTGGTGCGTGAAGAAATAAAAGTTAAGCCTAGTTAGATCTTCCTTATATATACTTGAGGTTCTTGGAGTGGATTTCGATTTCCATAGTGGGTTTTAGACGTGTCAGTGAAGGTCCCTTGAGGTTACTCATGTGTAGTCTTTCATCTGGCTTCTTAGAAATCGATGCTTGGTAACACTACTAGTGCCATGTCAGACAAAACTGAAGTTTGGAAATTCCAGGACAGGTTGAACTATGCTCTTCAGTTTTAGAACTATTTTGGTGTAAAATAGGTTATGGGTGTTCTAATGCAAAATGCACCAACTAACCATGTTGAAGATAGTTGATACGTTGTTTGGGGATAGAGAGAAATGTCTCAAAGTATTAACACTTTGCTGAAGAAAAAGTTAAAATCACATATAAATGGTTCTAGAATTTTAGTAATCAAATCAGATGATTTGATTACAGTTTGTCAGAGCAAACAGCTGTCACAGTTTCAAGAACAATTAAGGCAGTTTCAATTAACTAGTGGATAAACAGTTAAAACTAAAAATGAGATTTCATTTTTATAATAGGAGAAATACCATGCTCTGGTTTTCCTGTGAGTAGTCAGATACTGCCTAAATTATTAAAATATGTTTATAAAAGCAATCATTTTTAGCTTCTAAGAACACTTAAAGATTTAATTTAAAAATCAAAAACAAAATACTCAGGTTATGTATGTTGGCTCCAAAACCAAGAGGAGCCCTGGGGCTTCCCTGGCCAGCCAGTCTAGCCAAATTGGTGAGTCCCTAGTTCAGTGAGAGACCTTGTCGTGAACAATTAGGGAAGGAGCAACTGAGGAAGTCGGCGGCCCAGTTTGGCCTCCATTTGCATACACTTGTGCATGTGTGTGCTTGTACACACCCATACACACACACACACACACACACACATTCTGTCTTATGAGGTAGTGCTGTTGTACCCTACCCTACTTGGGGAAGAAAGCAGTGAAGATAGTTTCAGAACTCTGAAGTGGTAAAGATATATTCAGGCCCAAGACTTTCACTTTCTGCCTCGTAATGTTGGGGTTTTTTTTGTTGTTCTTTTTTTTTCTTCCTTTAAGACAAGGTCTTTCTGAGGGACCTGGGCTTGCAGAGGACCTGCACTGGCAGTCCTCTAAACCCAGCAAGCCTCAGGATGCCTCCTGTCTCTGCTTGCCAAGTGCTGACATTGTAAGTGTATCTTATTATGTCTGGCTTCTTATATGGGCACTGGTGATCCAACTTAAGTTCTTGTGTTTGAAAAACACACAGTGAACTAAGTGAGCCATCCCCTCACCACCATCTCCAACCCTTTTTTACCTTTCAGTAGTAAACATCATTAATTAATGTGTGTGACAATGGATCCAGTCACTGGTTTTATCATTAACAATCATTTTTCTGTTTCATGACCATATCCATAATCTATACTAACTCACTACAAGCAATAACGGTCACCAAGGATTGTAGCCAACTGCTGACTAAAACTGAGCATGAAAATTAGATGCTGATAAAGACATTTGGTGGCTACTGCCTACCTGTTGTCAATAATAGGTCAGAAAGTCTCCCTGTCAAAATGTCAAATCCATGCCAAGATGTAACCTAAATCTAATCAAGAGGAAACAGCAGACATACAACACTTACATTGTGACAATCAATAGAGGAAGAACAGAAAGATTGCTGAAACAGTAGCAAAAATAGGAAAGACTGCAGATGACAGCAGTTTCATTTACTTTGTTGTGATCTTAACAGGCTAGGTACCATTCCAGAATATTCTTAATTAATCTTTTTTAGGGCAATGGAACTATTCTGAAAGAAACTGAAATGGTGGGTATATGCTATTACCATGGCTATCAAAACCTAAAGGGTCAACAGAGATGGTGCTGTGTAGTGGTAATTCTAGCACTGTGAGACCACCACAGGAGGATTCCAAGTTTGAGGACACCAGGGCATCCCAGACTATTGAGACTCTTACCTCAAAACAAACAAAATATAGTATTTTATGGCACAAAGAATGAACCTTAAGATGTATATGTGTGTGTGTGTACACATGTGCATATGTGTATATATGTGTATGATTGTGTATGTGCGTGTGTGTGTGTGTACAGTTTACATGAGAATATATTCCTATAGACTCATATATTTGAACACTTGCTCCCCAGTTGGAGCTGTTTGCAGAAGCTTACGTGATGTGGAGAAAGTATGTCACTAGAAGTGAACTTTAAGAGTTTAAAGACTCAATACTGTTCCCAGCTTACTCTCTGGTTCTTGCTTGTGATTCAAGATGTGGACTCTTAGCTTGCTGCTTCAGTATGCTACTTCTTGCCACCACACACCTGCAGAGAGAGAGAGAGAGAGAGAGAGAGAGAGAGAGAGAGAGAGAGAGAGAGACAGG
>NW_021613365.1:0-1282 GCF_004785775.1 Grammomys surdaster | reverse complement strand
AATACTGGTACCACCACATCTTTTTCAGTGTTTGCTTACTCTACATTTTCTACTATAGTCTAAATTTCCTTATTTTATGTAATTTTTCTATAGCTTCTCTTTAGTCACAACAGACAACAGAAGAAAAAATAATAAGATAGATTTAATTTAGTTGTCACTAGAGTTCACATTAGACTATGTATATGGCTCTGATTATGTGGTGATACCACAGGATATAATACACGTTTAAATATACTCTACCTATAAAATATCACAAATGTATCATAGCTATTCTAGACCAGATATGAATAAAGCAGGGTTCACCTAAATGTAACATTTAGCTAGGTTTCGTTTCCAAAAACAAATAACAAAAAGAGAAAATACAGCAAAGATATGAAGTCACTAAATGTTCGCCATAACTCAGAAAGAACTAAGCAAAAGCATGACCTCTGAGCTAAGATTGAAAGATGAACAGTTAAATTGCTAACTAGAAAAATTCATATGCTATAACAGCTAGAGAAAGATATCTGCTAAATAGTCTATAGCTCCTAATTTTCAAGATCATGAGTGTGAGATCAGATCACAGATACACCAAGCAGAGCATGGGCTTCACATCTAGTTTTCAAGGAGGTTCAGTAAAAAAGGTGAATGAAGATCAGCCCAAATGCTGGCTGAGTCTGGGATTAACTAGGGTTAATTGTTCAACAAGCTCACTAAAGAAGAGATGAAGATTCCCAAAGCCAATGTTGTTAGAAAGATTACCTAGACACAGGTGCTCACACCCAACCAATAGACTGAAGTTGGGGACCTCTATGGTTGAATTAGGGAAAGGCTGGAAGAAGCTCAGGAAGAGGACAACTTGATTTGATCTTTGGAATTCAAGTAGTATAAACAAAGAAGTGTTTTGAATGTTGGCTTTAGACCTCCACACATGTACCTCATCCCCCAAACAAAATAAACAGCTGTTGAGTACAGTTTTGTATTTACTTTTCTGATAGCTAGCTACTTCAGATTTTTTTCAGCATTTTACCACTGGCAGCCTGTGATAACATGAGAGTGCTTTCTCCGACCCTGCCTCTATGGATGTTTGCACCTCAGAAGATGATAGCTCCTTCTCCATTTATGTTTCTACAGTTATGTTTCTGTTGTAATAGTAAGATGACTTACCCAATATCATAACTTCTACAGACTGAACAGTTGGCTAAGCTTGTGAGAGCATTTGATATTCTTTATTTTTTAACAAAATTATTCACTCCTGTGTTTCTCTCTCTCTCTCTCTCTCTCTCTCTCTCTCTCTCTCTCT
>NW_021613364.1:0-1135 GCF_004785775.1 Grammomys surdaster | reverse complement strand
ATTACATATACTACATATATATTCTATACATATACATATACAACATAAATATTACATAATATATATTACATAATATATAATGTAATATTATGTAATATATATATAAATATATATTGTAAATATATGTCATATGTATTATACATTTAATTAATATGTGTAATATGTACTCATACATTTCACTCACATTTATTGATAAGAGATTTTTCATATAATACATAATGTTTGCAGTTTTATAGATTATATATTATACTCTGAATAATATTTTGCATATATATATACATATATGAAACAACGTACATGCTTATCAGTTTGGCTTAGGTGGGTGGCATCCTTTGTTATCGCTTTTGAACATCTAATCAATGAAACGTGATATCCAAGAATAGCGCGTTTTTTCAAGCACACATCAGAATACACGTGTAATATAAAATACTGTATCATAAGAATACACGTGTAATATGAAATATTCTAACGTCAGAATGTTCGTTTCTTCGTTTTTTTCACCCAAATTTAGGACGTTAACTTCTAAATGTGGTTTAAAATTATATTTAAATAATGTTAAATAATCTTAATTTTATTTTGCACAGTAAGTTCTAAATGCATTTCTAAATAATTTAAAAATTATTTTTAGATAATTTTAAATTGAATTAAATAATTTTAAATAATTTCTATGTCAATGTCTGCCATGACGCAAAAAATCATAAACAATCATCTTATTTTTTAACTTTTCACATTGTTCTTTCATCAGATAGAAGATCTGAAGAAGTAAAATTTCACGTTCAGTGATAATATATTCCTGACTCCCATAATATCAACTGATTATACTTTAGCAACTCTATATTATATATTATACTCTTAGGAAATAATATTTCACACACACACACACACACACATACACATATATATATATATATATGAAATAACATACATGCTTATCAAACTTTCTTATGTGAATAGCCCCACCTAAAAAATAAATCAATATTGCTCAATAATTAATTTGTTACTATGAGTAACGAATTTATTAGTGATCAATATTTATATATAAATTTATATTTCATACATATAAATGTATATTACATATCGTAGATGTATATTATATAAATTATATATAAATATATATAAATGTATTAATTATAAT
>NW_021613363.1:0-5462 GCF_004785775.1 Grammomys surdaster | reverse complement strand
ACACACACACACACACACACACACACACACACACACACACACACACAAACACTGCTTCCAGCAGTGGGACAAGATGGGTGAACGAGAGAGAAAGTTAGACTTTCTTTCGATACTGCTCAATGGGCAAGAACTGCACCTTTACTCTCCAGTTGTTCTTTTGTGTGTCACATTAAAAAAAAAAATGCCCATGGCCCACTGTGAAAGTACACTCTGAGCTGATCTCCTGACAGTATGCTTTTCAAAGAGTAGACACGAGCCCAGCATCACAGAGTCAGTCTCTCTTTCTGTGTCTCTGTCTCTCTCCTTCCCTCCTTTGCTCCCTCTCTCTCTCTTCCTCTCTCTTCCTCTCTCTCTCTCTCTCTCTCTCTCTCTCTCTCTCTCTCTCTCTCTCAGATCAGGGCACATTGTGTAGCTACAATAGCTGGTCCCCATATAATAGTTAGGGTTGGTGAGATGACTCAGTGGGCAAAGGTATTTGTCACAAGCCTGATGACCTGAATTTGATTTCCTGGACCCACATGAAGGAAGTGAGAGCTAATTCCTGCAATTGTCTTCTGACTTCCACATGTAGGCTACGGCATGTGTGCATCTCTCAATGCAAAAGCTAAATAAAGGTAATTTAAAGATTTCAGAAGATGTACTGTCTAATTATCGGTTCCTTTTGTAGCAGTCCACTCTGCACTTCATGGGCCTCTACTCTTCGTGCCTCCACACAGCACCTGCTTAGTATTAGGTGTTTTCCAAAGCAAATTAATGAAAACACGCATAAGGAAATGTCATATAAAGGGTAGTGCCTCTTGTGGTGGTCGGAGGTCAAAATGGGAACAGTAAGAAAAAAAAGGCACTCCATAGTTTAAAGGACAGAATAAAGTCTTAAATCCTGCAAATTTGAGAGTCAAATTAGAACTCATGACCCTGTGATGAAAGAAATCCACTAGTGAATGGCAGGTGTCAAAGTGTGAGGAGGACAAAGGACATGGAGTATTCTTCAGCTTGGGAGTGATGACATCTCTCTGTGATGCCCTTGCTTGCTGCCTCTATCATCAATGTTCCCAGAAGAAACTAGGGAAGAAGGGCAGACACCAACGTCTAAATCTGTCAACTCCAGCTTTGTTGGTTCTTTGAAGGAGAGACCATGCCTTTATCAAACCATCATTCACCCATCTTACACAAAGAGATATTTAGGCACTAAGTGCATATTTGACCAAAATGCAAAGGTCAAAAAATCTTGAGATCTGTCTTCTACACAGATATGGATTCAAAGAGTGCAGACTACATCTGATATTTGTCAAGTCACTGGGGCCCTATAAGTATTGTTGAATGATTAGAGCAATGTTAAAAACTTCAACATGGATAGAGGTAAGCATGTTTTTGTTTTTTAATGTTTTGATCAATCTTTTCCAAGGTAGCGCTTTGCTCATCGGGAGAGCATTTGTGAGCAATAGACCTGGTTGTGCTGCGCTTGTCACTTGGCAAGGGAGCCTACAGCCATGTCTTCTGGGAGGTGGTCCAAAAGCCAACTAGCTTAGAAACTTGTCTTTGATTGTTTCTGAAACAAAACAAACAACTCCTTTTCTAATGCACATAAGACATAGGAGCCAGAGGAACAACCTGTCTCACCAGCTGGCCTCTGCTCCTGTCCTCTCTCATGGGAAGAGTGTCTGTGGCTCATACTCCATTCTATAACTTAGAGTCAAACTCTCCTGAAGCCACGAGTCTTTGCTTTACTGTTACCCTTGAGAACAATGAGAAGAAAACCCAACGGTAGTAATAGGATAAAGGTCACACGAAGTAGTACATGTTAGAGACATTTACGATCCCAGAGAACGTGTGAGTTTTCATTGCATGGTCTTCTACAACATGCTATGGATTTCCTCGGCTGGCTTTAATAATAATAATTTAGAAAGAAGTGGTGGGAATATTTTCTGTGTGTACATGATGGAATGAGTGACTCTTAGAAGAATTTAACACCAGTGAACAGGTGGGAAAACACAACTAAGTCCCTTTCATGCGATTCCCAGCATCTCAGTATGTAGAGCACTACAGGCTGAAACGATCCACAGTGCCTTTCCAACGCGTGGCCTTTTTGCCAGTTGCTGAGGATGATAAGATTCTATTTTCTGTCTATCTTCCTTCCCCTCCTTTTACCCCAGCACAATAATTTTGGGCTTTTACGAGCCATCTCTTTCCTGATTCTCACCCATGCAAGCATGCGCCCTTCTTTCTTTTAGCAGTGGGTCTCTGGAGCTCAGGAGGATGATGGAGACTGGATCCCCAAAGCACTAGGACACACTGGAGCCCTTGGCCTCATCATCTTGGAAGAAACGTTTTACCACCAACAAACAGGCTAGAGCAGAGAATGATTCTTATATCTGTACTGGGATGCTCAGCACAAGGAAAGAGAAACACCTTGGTGAAGATGGTCCTGTAAATGACAGGTTAGAGAGCGGAGCGAATTCACTGGGATGTAGTTGCATTTATGTGAGCTATGTGAGCAGACTGAAAACCTGGAGAACAGGCTGGAGCTCAGAGCAGAACAGAAGTCTGGCTTAGAGAGAGCAGGATTGAGAGCCATCTGTGCAGAGGTGGAGGTCTAACAGAGGGAGGTAGGAAATTAGGGCTGAGACCAGTGCTTGTGGTATATCCTCATCTAAGGTGCTGAGCCAGCTAGGGAGAAAGGTTGCTCAAGGAAGAGGAGTTGGATGAGACAGTGTCAGAAGTGGGGGAGGCACTGGAAAGGCAGGGACTGAGCTGCCTTGCCATCTTTTTTTTTCCTTCTCCTCTAACTTCACAGCCCCTCCCCCGCTAGCCCCTCCCCCTGTCTTCTTTCTCTAGCTCCTGTGATTTTCTGGTTAGAACCAATTCTGATTCTCCTGGGAAAGACAGAGGACACATTCCTGGCTTGAGGTGACCCTTCTACTTCTCAGAAGTACTTTTCTACCACCTGAGTCTCTTTAGGATAAGAGATAGAAGACTAAAAATGTTTGTACCAAGATACGATGTGCTGAAAGCTAACTTTCAGTACAAGGATAAACACCATTGTCAAGGGAGGGGTGCTGGCGCAGGAAGAGGAGGCCTATCCTTTCATGTCAGTAAAGGCCACATGATGCCATGGACCGAGCACACAGGGTTAAAAAAGCTGATGAATGGAGAAGAAAACACCCAGGGTCTGTTTGCCTTTCCTGCCCTGGCAAGCTCATCCCAGTTGACCTTCTACATGAGAACTTTCCTAGGATACTCCAGTCCACAGTGATGTCTCTCATCTGGAATCATAGTCAACAACTTAGATATCAGTTTTTTTTTTACTTTCTTGTTTAAGTAATCTAGTTTCTTTGAGAAGAAGGCCAATGTCATACACTCCTGGGACATGCACACAGGTTGGGACAGCTTAATGATAACTTGGATTGAATACATCTCATGGCACCAAGGCCATTCATCTCTCTTATTTCTGTTTCTTCCTGACAGTGGATTTGTTTTAAGAAACATCTTGATTTGACCTTTGGATAGAGTAATATTTATTAGTGAGTCCCCAAACCCTACAGTGCTGTTTGATAATCGCTGATCAGCACTTCCAAGCACTTTGGAAAACATGAGGCAAAGCAGATCTTTCTAGAATGTTATACAAGCAAGCCTGAACAAAGAAACAAAACAAGGAACACTGAGAGGGAAAGATGGCTCAAGCTCCTGGGGCTGACATGTTCTTAATGCAAGCCCTCTAATAACTACCACAGGGGAAGGCTTATTTTATGAGTCTTGCATGCACCTTCATTTCTTCCTCCCCTGCTTGTTTTGTGACCCAGAAAAATTTTTACCATCCTTGCAAGAATAAAGGAGTGTCAGGTTTTCCTAGAGTCGGGGATGTTCTTCCACATCAGGGGAAATTTGTTCTACAAGTTAAAAACATATCTCAAATGCAAGCCAACAGCAATGTCTCTGGCTCTACTTGAATTGTTTTTCTTTTGTACATGGCATGCAAACCAAACTACAATAGGAGCCCCTGCCTGCAGAAAGCAGAGTGCAGACTTTGCCTGTGACGCAGAGACTCTGGGGAGACCCAGGTTTTACCTTCATTTCCCTCCTCTTTAATAGCAGTGGCCCCTAGCACACCAGAACTGAAAGCCCATTTCTCATGCTAGGATTTGTGTTCTAGGTTGTGAAAGTTCCACAGCCTACCTACCACCCACTGTCAACAAACAAACACAGGCTGTCCCAATTCATATCACCTTCCACAGGAGAAGGGGGCATAGGAAAAGTGACGTTCCTCACTTTGCATAATATTTTGTGTGATGTGCATGTTTGTATGTGTGAATGTGTGCGTGTACATGCCAGGACATGTGTTAGTGGACAACCCTGAGTGTTAATCTTCACTTTCCACCTTGTTTGAGGAAGGATCTATGGTGATTTGTTCTTGTAGGCTAGTCTAGCTGGCCAGCAAGCTCCCAGATACTCTTCTCCCATCTTGCTGTAGAGTACTGGGGTTATAGACTTGGTAATTGCTTTCAAATCAGAACTCAGACCCTCATACTCACACGACAAGTTCTTTTATATATTGAGCCACTTGGACCCCAGCCCCAGCATAGTGCTAAATCCCAATTTGTATACAATCACAAGTGGCATCAACTTTAATCCTTATTCCTATCCTGTGAGGGAGCTTGCTAACTTGGGGGAAACTGAAATTTCACGATGCAAAGAGGTTCTGTTATGATGAGCCATTACTCAATGTCCTGGTGTGGCATGTTCCTCCCAATCACAACACTCTCTCCAAATTGACATTTGTTCCAGGAAGGAGGAGAACCAGGAGCCTCGGGAGGTAAATGAGAGGTGCACAAAGATCACTTATCTGGGGAGAAAGCTTAGAAGATTCTTGAGGGCCCCTCCCAACAGAATAGAAAGAAGAAAACAGTTGCTATAGTGGAGACCCTGAGCAGCCACCCTGCAGAAAGAGCAATGCTGGGATTGTGGATCTGTCTGCAAACTGTAGAAAACTTCAGGGCTGCAATTTTAGGGAGTCAACACCCATGTTGGGGTGGGCTTTCTGCTGATACAGCTAGCTGCCTTTGAGTTAGTCCTGGTCTGTGTAAGTAACTCCTTACCTTTGCTCCAGGTAGTAACTGCAGTAAAAACTCACTGGCTTGCCAATTTGGATACTGGTGCAAGTGTTACTTTGGTATGCCATGGGCTCCATTTTGGGGGTGAGTAGATTTGTAGTTATTGCAGCGGCCCAAGAAAGATCTGTCACACAACACGTGTCAAAGCCTGGACTTGAAGCCAGGTTCAACTCCCCGTCAATCTGACCTTTGCTTGCCTCCATGATGACTCCACACTGGTAATAACTTAATATCTGTAGTAAGTCATATTTATGAAATTACATATTTCAAGGTTTAATTCAGAAAATGAATATATATTCCAGATGGCATGCAGTATGAACATATATATATATATATATATATATATATATATAT
>NW_021613362.1:0-1210 GCF_004785775.1 Grammomys surdaster | reverse complement strand
CAGAGGATGCACCTAATCTGGTAGAGACTCTGTGTGTTTGTGTGAGATGGGGGAAGGATACACAGGAAAGACTCACAAACCTGTCAGAGCTCAAGGGGAGGGGACATGGGGAGGAATTTTGCGGGGTGGACTTGGAAGGAGAGCCGCCTTTGAGATGTAAATAATAAATAATATTAAAAGTCCATTGTTAAAAGTTTCTAATACTAATGACAATTTCTTTACAATAACCCCTGTAAAATCAAAATTATAAGGCAGATTACATATGTATGACATGCTATGGCCCAGAATATACATTGCCATTCCAAGAGAGAGAAAATAAAGCATAGCATAGTGAGGAAGTACTGGATCAAAACAAGGATGCAAACCATCAGAGCAAACTCCAAATTCTGTATCAACATGTCTGATATCAAAGTGCTTTTTTAAATCTCTAACTCCTTTAAGCATACACCTCTCTCTCTCTCTCTCTCTCTCTCTCTCTCTCTCTCTCTCTCTCTCTCTCTCTCTCTCTGTGTGTGTGTGTGTGTGTGTGTGTGTGTGTGTGGCTCCACAACCTGTTAGAAGCTCTCCTCCTCAGCTATCTCATAATGCTAACATCTCCAACACCTTGGAGTTTGTATGTTGTATGTATTCTAAGATGTAACCTTCACAGCTTCACACAAAAGTCTGATTTGGCTTACATGCAGGGGCACCTCTGACACATACCTTGCATCACTAGACTTTCTTAGACACAGAAGTAGATTCAGTAACAATATTTTTGTATGGTTAACTCTACAGATAAAAAACATTTAGACAAAGCTGCCAACTTCTTCTGCATTCTGGGATAGAAAATGTCCCCTTCACTCAAAAATATTGTAATCAGCTTTCTGGATTTTGATGGTTTCTTTTACTAGCTAACCTTATCTTTAATTCCTTTTCACAAGTTGGAATGTAGCTGAATGTTGTTTTTCCCTGAGGACAAAACTGCCTTTAGTCCATGGTCTTTAAGCCTGTCTCCCACAATAAAGGTGGGGTCAAATTTGTTCCTCACCCTTGGTTTCAATATAGAGCCTGTTTGCCCTTAAAACAGAAATGCCTAGGTTTGTGAGGGATTAAAAGCAAGAGTGAAGCATCCACTGCTTCAGGTGTCCATGAAGCGAGGATATGGTTTTAGAATATGGAGGATATTCTTTTTGCCTTATTCGTTAACAAATATTATATTGAGGGTATATTT
>NW_021613361.1:0-2338 GCF_004785775.1 Grammomys surdaster | reverse complement strand
GAGTGTCCTATCCCTCATCAATTCTTTACTGCTCATATGATGTTGGTCAATTAAGTTCTGCAATCTCCCTGAGTTTAGTGAGTCCTCCCTTCTTTTTCCTCCTGCTTCCCCTTCTTCGCCTCTTCCTCCTCCTCCTCTTGGAGGACATAATATTTTAACCTGGAGGACAGAAAAGTTGTCATCAGGCCACGCCCTCAGTAGAATTAGCTTCACCTGAAGCTGAGTTGACTCAGTGTGACTTAGGAGAATCTGGTTATACAATTTTGGGAATCACCCAATCTTGGGTGATGCAAGCCTTTGTAGGTAGCTATTTGAGATGCTGTCTCAATGCACCAAGGGCATCTTTTCTGACTTCATTTTTAGTCTTAAGATGAAACAAAGGTAGAGAAATTGAAGGAACTGACAGTTCTCATGTATCCTAGGTGAACCTGCAAATGTCACCCCATGATTACAGAAGAAAAAAGTCGAGGCATGTGAATAGTCAGAAACCATGTTTTATGGGCTAAGACATGGCTCAGTGTGTAAGAGCATGTGTGCAAGCTTTAGGACCTGAGGCCTGACAGTCATGCCAAGAGCTAAACATGGCCATGTATGCCCTATATATCCAGCACCAGGAAGCATAGTGATTTCTGGGGCTTGCTATCTGCCAGTTCAGCTATAGGGTCCATAAGGACCTGTCTCAAAGGAAAAGGGTGGAGAATTACAGATCAAATGCCTATGTTCTCACATGCACACATGAGCACACACACCTGCATGTGGTGCTGCGTGCCGCTAATCTGTTTGGAGATGGTGTAACTGAACAAAAGGGGCTCCTGTGTTACAGAGTACAAAAGCAAAATAACAGAGATGGGGCATAGAGAGTGAAGACTCATGGTCTATCACAGGTAAGGAGAGCATGCACGTCCTTCTGAGGGCAGCATCTTCCCTGAACACACAAAGCTTGTGGATTTTATCCAGTGGTAGAGGGAGAGTGTGATCTTGAGCATACTCAGTGAAGGAAGACTGTACCATCCTGAGCTTGCTCAGCTTAAGGCCATGGAACAAAAGCATCAGAGATAAGTTGTTGGGCCCTGGCAACCAGAGGAGGACCCAGATCCAAATGATGGAAGAAGAGCACTGATGCCTCACATTGTCTAAACAGCCATAGAAGTGCCCAGAAGGTACAGAAACACACACACACACACACACACACACTCACACTCACAAAAAATATACTTTTCAAAGATATTTAAGTTATTGGTCAGAAAGTGCTGTGAGCATGCACAGTTTGCACTATCAATTGTGAAACTGGAAACAGTGGACAGGACTTTTCAGGGAATTGACAGAGGGTTTTGCCTTGGAAGACACCAGCCTTGCTTTCATGCTGAATCCACCAAGTGGACACAGGGGTTAAAGGGTGCACACAGAGTTAAAGGATGCAGGTTGAGCATGGGCAGACACTTCTAGTAAACTTCACACTGAAAAACTACAGTGAGCTGTGTCCACTCACTGGAAGAATGAGTAAACACAGTTATAACATGCCAGGGAGCACTGCATGAGATGAGTGGGAGCACTGAATGAGATGAGTGGGAGCACTGCATGAGATGAGTGGGAGCACTCCATGAGATGAGTGGGAGCACTGGATGAGATGAGTGTAACATGTTTGTTTGTGTCGCTTCTGGACTCCAGATCTGGTCTCTTTATTCATCTGCAGTTGTACAGGATGTTGACATGGCCCTGGAAAGTCCTTTTTCAGTGACATCTTTTTACCATCAACATAGTCATCCTCAATGATTTTATATACTTGAGTAAGGACATTTATTTAAAGACCGAGCTCTATGTGTTACAGTCTGGCCTATACTCTGTAAGTATTGGAAGATGACCTTCAAACCTTGTGCTTCTGTTCCTCCTGTCTCCTCTGAGTGCTGGGATACAGGCATGTACCACCAAGCATGGCGTGTGTGGTGCACAGAATGGGACACAATGGCTGGGAACTCTTGCTTCATCCTGTTGAGGAATGTAATCAAGTGTTTTTTTTATGTCAGTCATGTGCCTGCTGAGTTCCTCATCTCTGCAACAACTGAAAGGCTCACATTTAATTGCAAGTGCTGGCAGGAATAATAGTACTTCCTCCCTGTAATCCATGCTTGAGAGGTGGATAATCAGGAGTTCAAGGCCAGCATCAGACACATAACAGTCTAGAGGCAAGCCTGAGCTACATGAAACCCATCTTGAACAAAACAAAACAGACACTATGGTGTAGCCACTCTGCAAGTCGGTGTGGAGAACTCTCAAAAAGCTAAAATAAATGTAGATATGACAAAGCCATACCACCCATTGATTTATTCCCAAAAGAATG
>NW_021613360.1:0-1489 GCF_004785775.1 Grammomys surdaster | reverse complement strand
TAAGGATAATAGGTATAGATGAGAATGAAGATTCCCAACTTAAAGGGACAGTAAATATCTTCAACAAAATTATTAAGTAAAACTTCCCTAACCTAAAGAACAAGATGCCCATAAACATACAAGAAGCCTACAGAACACCAAATAGACTAGACCAGAAAAGAAATACCTCCCGTCACGTAATAATCAAAACATCAGATGCACAAAACAAAGAAAAAATACTAAAAGCAGTAAGGGAAAAAGGTCAAGTAACATACAAAGGCAGACCTATAAGAATTATACCAGACTTCTCACCAGAGACTATAAAAGCCAGAAGAGCCTGGACTGACACCATACAGACCCTAAGAGAACACAATTGCCAGCCCAGATTACTATACCCAGCAAAACTCTCAATCATTATAGATGGTGAAACCAAGATATTCCATGAAAAAAACAAATTTGTACAGTATCTTCTCACAAACCCAGCACTTCAAAGGATAATTGATGGAAAATGCCAACACAAGGAGGGAAACCACAACCTAGAAAAAGCAAGAAAATAATCTTCCAACAGCCCCAAAAGAAGATAACTATACAAACATAATTCTACCTCTAATAACAAAAATAACAAGAAGCCACAATCATTTTCCTTAATATCTCTTAACATCAATGCTCTCAATTCCCCAATAAAAAGACGCAGACTATCAGACTGGATACACAAACAAGACCCAGAATTTTGCTTCATACAGGAAACACACCTCAGTGACAAAGGCAGTCACTACTTCAGGAAAAAAAAGGGTGGAAAACAATTTTCCAAGCAAATGGTCCCAAGAAACAAGCTCGAGTAGCCATTCTAATATCAAATAAAATAGACTTTCATCCAAAATTAATCAAAAAAGATAAGGAAGGACACTTCATACTCATCAAAGGAAAAATCTACCAAGGTGAACTCTCAATTCTGAACACCTATGCTCCAAATGCAAGGGCACCTACATACATAAAAGAAACTTTACTAAAGCTCAAAACACACATTACACCTCACACAATAATAGTGGGGGATTTCAACACCCCACTCTCAGCAATGGACAAATCATGGAAACAAGAAACTAAACCGAGACACTTTGACATTAACAGAAGTTATGAACCAAATGGACTTAACAGACATCTATAGAACATTTCATCCTAAAACAAAAGAATATACCTTTTTCTCAGCACCTCATAGTACCTTCTCCATATAATTGGTCACAAAACAACCCTCTACAGATACAAAAAGATTGAAATAATCCCTTGCATCTTATCAGATCACCATGGACTAAGACTGGTCTTTAATAATGACAAAACCAATGGAAAACCCACGTACACATGGAAACTGAACAACTCTCTACTCAATGATGACTTGGTCAAGGAAGAAATAAAGAAAGAAATAAAAGACTTTTTAGAATTCAATGAAAATGAGGACACATCATACCAAAACTTGTGGGACTCCATGAAGGCAGTGCTAAGAGGAAAACTCATA
>NW_021613359.1:0-1105 GCF_004785775.1 Grammomys surdaster | reverse complement strand
TTTGGCTCTCTCTGCCTTCTTAAGGGCATTGAAATTGTTCTCTTCCAGCCCAGTCCTAAGAAAGGCCCATTGAGATTTGCTAACACTATCACGAAAATGATATAATACAAATAGCATTAGCATCTATTGAGAAAATACAGGAAGATAGCCAAGTAGAACTTATGAAAGAAAGATGATACAGTGATACACAATTTCTCTCCCTCCTCACCCCTCTTTTTTTACGACTTGATTTCTCTGTGTAAACCATGGCCAACCTGGTTTTGTCTCTCTTTTATCATCTCTCCCCTCTCTCCCCTCTCTCCCTCTCTCCCTCTCTCCTTCTCTCCCTCTCTCCTTCTCTCCCTCTCTCCTTCTCTCCCTCTCTCTCTCCTCTCCTCTCCTCTCCTCTCTCCTCTCTCGCCTCTCTCGCCTCTCTCGCCTCTCTCCTCTCTCCTCTCTCCTCTCTCTCTCTCTCTCCTCAATCTTTCTATAGACCAGGCTTGCCACAAAAACAGGAATCCACCTGCTTCTGCCTCCAGACTTTTGCATTGTTTTGTGGCTAGATTGTACACATTCTAATCGTTAAAAGTGTGAAGGAAAAATATCCTCAGGAGTTCAAAAGTTTTACGAAAATTTGAAAGCCATTGTTCAAGTGACACCCAAGGGTTTGAACTAATTTTTCTTTTTTTATTTGGGGCCACCTTAGTGTCTCTGACACATGGTGTTTGGAGGGAGTATAAGTAGGACTCAAGGGACTAGGAGAGGGCCTTGGCTTGATTGCATAGCTAAACACTTCTTGGTCTTTTGTGTTCACTGATCTTTATTTCCTTAAGAAAAGGATAGCTGAGAATTTTTCCTGATGTACATGCTAGTCCGAAGCCTCCTGCTGATTAGTGCCTTCAGCTGAGTCCTGACTGTTCCTACTACTTTGTGCCACTGCTGCTGCTATCCCCACATTACTGAACTGGCTTGCTGGTATAGCCATGAAGAGTTTCAGAGTGGATCCAAGTGCTGCTGCCTACCTGTGAACAGAGCTGCTCATTAGATGTCATAGCAGATTGGAGTTGCTCCAAAGAACCATTTCGAAACTGGTCCACTTCCTCCATTTCCTTTCTTTTTCAATACC
>NW_021613358.1:0-1211 GCF_004785775.1 Grammomys surdaster | reverse complement strand
AATAGAGCCAGGCTTCCAAAACTGCTACTTTTATAATCATTGTCCTAGCCAGGTATTACCTGACAAAGTCTATAACTCATTTACACTAAACATAATAGATTCCCAAGGCACCATCTGCTCCAGCCTCATCTTAGACAATAATATTTACGAGTGTGTGCGCTTTAATGTACAAGTTATATTTTCCTAAGAAGATTGAAGTGAACATATAACAACTACAATCCCTTTAAATGCTTAACTGACATTGTCTTGCCTACTCACAGCGGGCGACACACCAATCTCAAGGATTTTTAGCCTTCCTAACCTCAGAGAGCCCTTCCCACTTCGGGGATCTGCAAGTCTATGAACGAAAGTTTATCCCTCCACTCAGGTGAGCCAGTACATTCACAAAACCAACAGCCTGTGGGCCGTTCGGCTTCAGAGAGAGTAGTCTCTGTTAGGAGGAAGCGCTGATTCCGAGAGAGAGAGAGAGAGAGAGAGAGAGAGAGAGACAGAGACAGAGACAGAGACAGAGACAGAGACAGAGAGACAGAGACAGACACAGAGAGAGAGACAGAGAGAGCAAGCAAACCTGCTAAGTACTTTGTGAGTTTTAAACAAATGTGAGAGATTGTGAGACCTTTGGTGAGTGAATGAGGGTTACTTGAATACAAGCCCCGGGCTCAGTGTCAGTCCACCTAAACACACAGTGGCTACTGAGTGACCACTTGGGAGAGGGTAGGTATAGACTGGATGTACCAGGCAAAAGGATGAGCCAAGTCCTCCTGGCTCAGAGTGGGGAGGCACAAGATTCTATCCCACTACTCAAGACAGTACACAATTTAACACTTAGGCACTTCTTCTCTATAATTTTTCTGTTTTGTAATATCAGATTCCAATAACAGAAAACTTGAAAAGCAAAACAACTGAGCGAGGCTAGCCTGTGTTTTAAGGGGAAAAACTATAATAGGGAAAAACCTCATGCAATAAAGCTATAAATGTAACAAAGAACTTTAACTGGGGGAGGGAGGGTGCTGGAGAGATGGCTCAGTGGTTAAGATCACTGACTGCTCTTCCAGAGATCCTGAGCTCAATTCCCAGCAACCACATGGTGACTCACAACCATCTGTAATAGGATCTGATGCCCTCTTCTGGTGTCTGAAGACAGTGACAGAGTACTCACATAAAATAAATAAATAAATCGAAAGAAAGAAAGAGAGAAAGAGAGAGAGAGA
>NW_021613357.1:0-1437 GCF_004785775.1 Grammomys surdaster | reverse complement strand
TCTTTATTTAAAAACCAATTCTGTAAATATCTTTATTTAATAATCAATTCTGTAATAACCAATTCTGTCAATATCTTTATTTAAAAACCAATTGGGTCAATATCTATACTTAGAAACCAATTCTGTCTATATCTTTATTTAATAACAAATTCTGTCAATATCTTTATTTAAAAAGCAATTCTGTCAAAATCTTTATTTAATAAAACATTCTGTCAATATTTTTATTTAAAACCCTTTCTGTCAACATCTTTATTTAATAACCAATTCTGTCAATATCTTTATTTAAAAAACAGTTTTGTCAATATCTTTATTTAATAAACAATTCTCTCTCTCTCAATATGTTTATTTAATATACTGTTCTCTCAATGTATTTATTTAATAACCAGTACTGTCAATATCTTTATTTAATAACCAATTCTGTCAATATATTTATTTAATAACCAGTTCTGTCAATATCTTTATTTAATAACCAGTTCTGTCACTATCTTTATTTAAAAACCAATTCTGTCAATATCTTTATTTAAAAACCAATTTTGTCAATATCTTTATTTAAACACCAATTCTTTCCATATTTTGTTTAAAAACCAATTCTTTCAATATCTTTATTTAATAACCAATTCTGACAATATCTTTATTTAAAAACCAGTTCTGTCAACATCTTTATTTAAACATCAATTCTCTCAATATCTTTATTTAAAATCCAATTCTGTCAATATTGTTACTTAATAATCAATTTTGAAATAACCAATTCTGTCAATATCTTTATTTAAAAACCAATTAGGTCAATGTCGTTATTTAATAATCAATTTTCTAATAACCAATTTTGTCAATATCTTTTTAATAATAAATTCTGTAATAACCACTTCTGTCAATATCTTTATTTAATAACCAGTTCTGTCAATATCTTTGTTTAATAATCAATTCTGTAATAAGCAGTCTGTCAATGTCTTTATTTTAAAACCAATTCTGTCAATATCTTTATTTAATAACCAATTCTGTCAATATATTTATTTAATAACCAGTTCTGTCACTATCTTTATTCAAAAACCAATTCTGTGAATATCTTTATTTAAAAACCAAATCTGTCAATATCTTTATTTAATAATCAATTATATAATAACCAATTCTGTCAATATCTTTATTTAATAAACAGTTCTGTCAATATCTTTGTTTAATAACCAATTCTGTCTGGCAATATACTTATTTAATAACCAATTGTCTCAATATCTTTATTTAGTAATCAATTGTGTAATAACCATTCTGTCAATATCTTTATTTAAAAACCAATTCTGTCAATACCTTTATGTAATAACCAATTCTGTCAATATCACTATTTAATCACCATTTTGTCAATATCTTTATTTAAAAACAGTTTCTGTCAATATCTTTGTTAAATAAACAATTCTGTCTATATCTTTATTTAATAAACATTTCTGT
>NW_021613356.1:0-1183 GCF_004785775.1 Grammomys surdaster | reverse complement strand
TTAAAGATTCCAGCAGAAAAGCAATATAGAACATATTGAACAAACCTACTGTAAAGATACTTGATTTGCAGCACATTCTTACTTCCAGATATAAAGGCAAATACAACAGAGCTGAAAACAGCTAAATCATGTTATATGGGACATTTCAGTTAGGAAGTGTGTTTGGTTTAAATCAGAAACACTTTTACCATCCGGCCATGAATCTTTCATTGTTTCATGTGGAATGTCAATATAAGTTGCTAGATTCCAGCAGAAAAGAACTATAGATTGTATTGAACAAATCTAGTGTAAAGATATGTGAATTGAAGCACATTCTTACTTCCAGAGCGAAAGGCAAGTACAACAGAGCTGAAAACAGCTGAATTATGTTACATGTGACATTTCAGTTAGGAAGTGTGTTTGGTTTAAAGCAGAAACACTTGTACCGTACAGCCATGTATCTTTCATTGTTTCATGTGCAATGTCCATGTAAGTTGCTAGATTCCAGCAGAAAAGCACCATAGAACGTATTGAACAAACCTAGTGTAAAGATACTTGATTTACAGCACATTCTTACTTCCAGATATAAAGGCAATTACAAAAGAGCTGAAAACAGCTAAATCATGTTACATGTGACATATCAGTTAGGAAGTGTGTTTGGTTTAAATCAGAAACACTTGTACCATCTGGCCATGTATCTTTCATTGTTTCATGTGCAATGTCAATGTAAGTTGCTAGATTCCAGCAGAAAAACACTATAGAACGTATTCAACAAACCTATTGTAAAGATACTTGATTTGCAGCACATTCTGACTTCCAGATATAAAGGCAAGTACAACAGAGCTGAAAACAGCTAAATCATGTTACATGGGACATTTCAGTTAGGAAGTGTGTTTGGTTTAAAGCAGAAACACTTGTACCATACGGCCATGTATCTTTCATTGTTTCATGTGGAATGCCCATGTAAGTTGCTAGATTCCACCCGAAAAGCACTATAGATTGTATTGAACAAATCTAGTGTAAAGATATTTGAATTGAAGCACATTCTTACTTCCAGAGCTAAAGGCAAGTACAACAGAGCTGAAAAGAGCTGAATCTTGTTATATGTGACATTTCATTTATGAAGTGTGTTTGGTTTAAAGCAGAAACACTTGTACCATCCATCCAAGTATCTTTCATTGTTATATAGGGAATGTTCATGTAC
>NW_021613355.1:0-1119 GCF_004785775.1 Grammomys surdaster | reverse complement strand
TGCCTTGTTCACTTTTATCTCTCTAAAGCTGAAAGCTCATGGCAAATTTGCTGCTGACTGCCTCTGGCACCACCAAAACCAACAAAACTTTGCCACAGATATGGGGAAGGACCCTCTTACCCTTAAAGGGAATGGTCCAGACACAGTTCCCTTATGGGGCAGATGACTGATATGCCTGTTTGATACCCCAGAAGGCAAAGGTAACTGGCTACCAAAAAGATTAATGAAAAAATAGATACCTCCACAAAGCCAGGACCAACCATAAATACGATGAATAACAATTTACATCCAGGGAAGAGAAATCTCCCTGAGAATCCCCTTCTTTTTCCTTTCCAGGTAAAAATGAATCACCTGTGAATTCTGTGGTTAGAAGTTCTAATCCAGATGCTGGCCTCCAAACTTATACAACTCAGATCTTTGAAGGGCCACTGACAAGAACATCAAACAGCTAGAGATTGACGTCACTAATCTGAAGAAATCCCTCTTTTCGCCGTCTGAAGAGACCTCCTAAAATCACAAAGATCCTTATTGGACTTGATTTACTCTATTACAATTGAAAAGACTCTATACAGCTCTTGACTGTGTACAACCCTCAAAGAAGAAGGTTGCCTTTACATAGACAAGACAAGGATGGCTAAAGAGAGCATGAAATTGGTAGTGAAGCCTAAGAAAAATCAGAGAGAGAAAGAGACAGATGAATGCTGGTACAAGAATTGATTTGCAACCTCTCCACGGTTGTCAACCCTATTTCCTCCCATCTTGGGACCATTATTTGGGTTGTTTTTCCTTTTGTCTGCTGGTTCCTGGCTCTCATATAGGTGGACTAACTCTGTGATACAACAGATAAATAATTTGGTAGCAAAACCTACTCAGATACATTATCATAAGTTAGCTATGGAGGACCACAAGACTCAAGATGAGATTGTTACTTTATACAGGGTGTTTCCAAACCCATCCCCACCCAACCTAAAAGTGGGGACTTCTGCCCCTAGACCAAGCAGAGAGGGGCCACCCAGAACCCCCTCTGACAGGCGATATGATTTCTTGCTTAGGCTGCTAGGCTAAGCACTGCAAGGGAATATAAATAAAAGATAAAAATATCTCTCTGTGTTCCCTGAG
>NW_021613354.1:0-2779 GCF_004785775.1 Grammomys surdaster | reverse complement strand
CTCTGGGTCTCATTCAGAAAAGCAATCAGCTTAAATTCAGGAATTTGCAGTCTAGGAGGCGTATTTTCTAGTTTAGGGGAAGCACCCACAAAATGAAATAAGTTCAGAAAATCTAAGTAAAAGTCTTATACCCAACCCCTTCCTCTGGAACTTTTCTAAATGAACCCAAGGACTCAAAACCTCTTACATAAATATTTTCTTTGTCTTTCATAACAAAAGATCCAGTGCTGTGACTTGGATGCTCTCCCCAGTCTACAGCAATACAGCCAATTAGGAGCATTACTTGTGCCTGTGTAGAGCTCAGAGGTCAATCTCAAATGTTATTCTTCTGGAGTGGCTCATCTTCTCTTATGTTGCAGATTGTCTCACAGGGACCTGAGGCTTCTTAATTAGATTAGACTAATACTCAAAGAGACCAAGGAGTCTACCACATCTGCATCCCCAAGGCTGGGATTACAGATGCTACACTACCACATCCATCTTTTTACATGGCTGCTAGGAATCAAATTCAAGTCTTTATGCTTGGGGCAGCAAGCCTCTACCCTTATCTGTACCATTATTAATCTTGACATCTCAATGTATGTCAAACAGCTTACCTACAGCATAATTACCTGCAGTGTTTGCACAAAGCTGATCCTCCAGCTCAATTTACAAAATCAAAATTTCTATGAGAGGCTCTGGAATTCTCTGTTGAAGTAACTACTCAGATATCACTCTGTGAAAGCCGGAACGTTGCTGTGGAAGAAGCCAAGGCCACCTGTGCCCCAGTGCCCCATCACCTTACAGCTCTTATAGAACTTATAAATCACAGAAGTGAGGTTTATCCCTACTGGCCAACTCATCACTCAGAACACACTGAACTCCACTCCAGACAGGCATGGTGTCTTTGGGTTACAGCTCAAATCCTGCTGATAAGGAAACAGAACCTTAAAGAGGGTGAGCAGCCATGAAACATGCTTCATTGGGCATTTGTCATATCAGGTAGATGATGGATCAATTGTTTTAGCTGTTTCAAATCTTCCCCACCATGAAGACTCACCTACATGCTATTAATTATAATATCACTATTATCAATAATGATAATATCAATATGATACACACACACACACACATCCATACATACACATCTAATCTGCATGAATGGGTTACTTTTTTGCTGTTGTGATAAAACACCAAGTCCTGGGCATCATATAGAGGAACAGCTTATTTGGGGCTTACGGTTCCAGGGGGATGAGAGTCATTCACCATCACAGTAGGGAAGTACTAGGCATACGAGCAGAAAAAGCTGAGAGCTCACATCTTGAACTGCAAGCAAGAAATAGACCACGGACTCCACAGGCTTGAAATGGCACAAGACTTTAAGCTCTCAAAACTGTCCCCAGTGACACACCTCTTCCAGCAAGGCCACACTTCCTAAACCTTCCCAAGCAGTCACCAACGGAATAGCAATTATTCAAATGTGTCTTTACAAGTATACTACTTAGGTGCAAGCAAGTCCTTGATATATTATTATATTTTATGAGTACTTAGTCAACTATCCAGCATTAATTAATTTGACTTAGTAGTTTTCTTTCAAATTGTGAAGTCTAGAATAGTAACAGTAGAATTAAGGGTCTAAAATACAATAGTACATCTGAAATGCCTGCAAGGATTGTGACTTGTGTGTTCCTGAATCTGGCTATCTGGACCACTGGAACAAGATACCCCAAGGAATTAGTTTTTCTCTGGGACTCTTATGTTGGGACAAGGAAAAGGCTAAAGCCTTTCATCAACTCAATAACTTGCCAGCCTTCCTTGCTGGAGCAGAGACAGTGTCAGTGATGAACAGGACCACACCTTGAGCATAACTCCTTAACTATGCATCTCTCTTGTCTTCTATTTAAACTTCACCCTCATGTTAGAACTGTGAAGATGGAGATGAAGGAAGTTGCTGAATCTCTCTCCTTCCCAATGTGGCCTCATTGGGTAAACCCCCTTTCCTTGCACATCTTCATTTAATTAGATTATTCATGATAAACCTGGTTTCCTGGGGCTATCAGGGCCCCAGGCTCTAATCGTTAACATTTCCAGAACCATCTGACTTACAGGACGGTGACTTAGTCTGTTTGTTAAACTGTGCCTTACACACTTCAATTTTCTGTTTTTCTGTTCTTTAACCCTTTTTGTTTCAGAACGGTTTAACCTGTTTACTCAGAAGCCACCAGGTGAGCATCCTGACAAGAGATGCATTAATGAAGCACGTATGATCGTTGCAGGACAGTGGAACACACAAAACTCAGCAATTCCCAATGTTCTTGTCATCCAAGGGTCATGTCATTGGCTCTTGGGGGGGAACAGCCTTGTTAAATTAAGTTGGGAAGTCAACCTTGTGATTATATGTGAGAAAAGATACAACTTTCTTTTTGATTATTTATTTTTCCTATCCATAGATATTGGTGAGGATCTAGCTGTCTGCTGAGTAGCTTGTATATAGATAGAACATCACTTTCTGACATTTGCTAGGATTTCTGCTTTGCAAAATGATTCTCTTTTCAATTTTGTCAGAACCTGTTGCTGTAGATTACATGTTTGTGTGATAGCTCTTCTAATGTATCCACTTGACTATGATCTACTTTGCAAAATGACTGTTGTTTCAATTTTGTCAAAACCTTTTGCCATGGACTATGTTTACATGGTAGCTCTTCTAATATGTCCACTTAACTATGGTTTCTCTCTAAATGATTACTAGAGAGGGAGAAAGAGAGAGAGAGAGAGAGAGAGAGAGAGAGAGAGAGAGAGA